>NW_026705064.1:300000-469453 GCF_029867415.1 Vicia villosa
GTGTCACTTTTAGTTCCCAATACAATTTTATTTTTTATCTTCCAATTGTACCCTCTAATTAATATTCTTCATTTACTATTTCTCTCACATTACATTAATGATGATAAGAATACACCAATAACAAATAAGGATAATTTGGTAAAATTGTTATTCTCTCTCTTTCATTTATTACATTTTCTTAATCTGTGTGAAAGTGTCAACTATGACACTTATTTTGGGACGGAGGGAGTAACTATTAATTAGCCTAGCGGCAATGATTAAATTTTTTTTGGAGTTAGAGGTCTAAGTTGAATTTGGTAAGCATCCAAAATTTATTATTTTATTTCTCAAAAATGTTCTAGGTTGAAATCAAATTGGCATGCTAAGGTTTAAATTATGACAATTTACCATTAAACTATTACAAACTATTTAATATATTTTGAAGCGTTTATTATATATTTAAGTAGGCGATTTTTATTATCATCGCAACTTAAGATAAAAATTACGTGCAATATTCAAAGTGGAATAACAATTTTTGTAACAGCCACAATTAATTTTTTAGGATGGCTGGTAAGCAAACCATCACAAATTCTCCTATTTTTTTTAAATCAAGAGGCAGTTTGACAAAACCGTTGTGATAACCATGACAATACATGGGAAAAGCAATTTTAAAAAAACGGATGCAACTTATGTGTCGTAAAGGATCTTTTTCTTGTAGTGTCATATAATTGATCGCTCGTCAAAGTTAATGAAGATATTTCTACCTCCAAGTCCCTCTTGAGTGAAAATGTTCTATGTTTGCATAAACTTAAGAATAATAACAACAAAAAAGTAAATAATAAAAAGATGGCGACTTTCCACATTAGAAACAAAACATGACATAACAAAGATAGTTAGAAATGCCAATTACTTAGGCCTTGTTCATGGTGGTTTTCTATTTAATAATTTTATAAACTAAAACGAGTTTTTGTTTTGAGTTTTAAATATTTTTTTAAACTAAATCAATTTCAATTTTGAGTTATGAAAATTTCAAACAACAAAATCGATTTCCAACATAAATAATTTTTTAAAAATATTTATGATAAATACATCTTAATCTAAACAATTCATATTATTAGATTTGAAAAATAATTAAAATAATATAATATAATGGACTTTATGTAAAAATATTAATAATAGTGGTTAAAAGTAGTGGTTGTTAGCGAATGCTTCTAAGAGTGGTGGTTGTCGGAAGATGCTTCTAAGAATTGTGATTGTTGGTTGTTAGAGTGGTGGTATTGGTGATGATCGGTTGTGGTTTATGGTGGTAGAAGTTGTGTTTATAATGATTGTCGATGGTAATGACTAATTGTCAGCTTTGTGATCGATGATGGTTAGAATGATTGTCAACGTGATGGTTGAGTTGGTCATAGTGGTTGTTGATAATAACTAGAGTGGTGGTCAAATTAAAAGTGGTTAAATTAAAGATTATAGATGAATAGAGTGATGATCACAGGTGGTGGTCAGTGATCAGAATAATGATAGTTAATAGATCATAATAATTATTGGAGCAATGATCGACGATCATTGGTGGTACCGTCTTAACTTTCTAAAAAAAATCAAATTAAAAACCTTTTCTTTTTTAAATTGAGTTTTAGTGAAAACTGTTTTAAAATTAGTAAAAAAAAAAAACTAAATCTACTTTACCTTTACGAAACATGTTTTAATTTTAAAAATGACTTTCAAAACTAAAAATTAAAAAACTCACAACCATCCAAATTAATAACACATTATTCTTATTTTTTTTCACACACAAATTTTACTAAAGTTTTTTTATCTAACTTGTTAGAGACAACAACATAAATTTAATATAATTTTAGTATAATATTAATATCAAAGGCATTAAAATATATTATATTAGTATAATAACATAAGTTATTTCACTCTTGAATTTTTTTTAATTTTATAAATCATACTTTTTATGACCATCTAGTTAAATTAAAATCTAAATAGAATTGAGTAAAAAAATAGCACAACCAGTGTGAAATTACCATTTACTACCAAGCATGAAACACTTTCCTCTTTACTTACCATGCACTTTTCATCATGTGATCCTTCTAGTAACAATCAACAAGCAAACAAAACTTTTCATCACGATTCTTCTAGTAACAATCAGCAAGCAAACAAAACGTGCAAATGAGCTTATAAAAAAAGCACACACTATCAACACAAATCTTTGTCCTTTGTTTTCTCAAGAAATTCCTTTGGTCACACACCATTCAATTTTGCGATGAACATGGAACAAATGGTGGAAGAACGAGAGGCATTGGTAGCATGCAGCGATCAAAGCATGAGAATTGGAGTGACGATATGGGACATGAAAACAGGAGAAAAGATTATCCATATACCAACATGTTCTTCACCACCTTTTGGTTTGTTGTGTTTAAGAAATCAGTTCCTTGTGGCATCACAATTGAACAAACATGGATCTATGGGTGGTGGATCCATTGTTGTATGGCCCTTGAACAAGGTAACATTTTCCTTTTGCATCAAACAATACCTCCTAATTAATGATTCTTTTTTTAATATATTGATGCAAATTATGAGTTTGTGATCTAATATTTCAGCCTCATCAACCGATTATGAATAACACAGTGGAAGCCATTGGGCCAATTTCTTGCACAAAAGATGGCATATACCTTGTGGGAGGTGGTTTATCTGGAAATGCTTATATCTGGAATGTATGCAAGCAAACTTTAAACTATTTATTTATTTATTATTTTATATATTATTTTTATTGAAGTTTTTTCTTTTAAATGGAAAAATAATAATATATTAATAAGAAAGTTAAAAACCATCAAAATACGGCTCAAGAGCACTTGAATAGTGATTTATCTTTTTTGGATTATCCAGAGGTTATGGGTTAGAATAAAGTGTTATCGGAAGAAAAAAAACTACCAAAAACCCCAACACTAATCTTTAAATCACAAATCCTAAATTGTTGTTTGCGATGAATTGTAGGTGATTAATGTCTTACCGAATAAAAACTACCAAAAACCCTAAATCCTAATCTTTAAATCATAAATCCTAAAGTGTTGTTTGTGATGAATTGTAGGTGATTAATGGAAAATTATTGAAGACTTGGGCAGCTCATTACAAATCTATAAAACACATAATGTTTTCAAATGATGATTCTCTTATTGTTTCTGGTTCAGCTGATGGCATGTTGTGTGTTTGGTCCATGATAAGGTAATAATAATTATTTTTTCTCATTTTATTTAAAATTTGAACTAAATATTATAAGTACTAGAATTATATTGATGTACTTGTTGGATTCAATTTGATTGAAGTTTGTTAGATGTGGAAGAATCAGAAAGCTGCAATCCTTTATTACATCATTTGCCAGGGCATATGTCCTCAATAACAGGCCTTTTAGCTATACCTTGCAATTGTTATTCATTTATAATATCAAGTGCTCTTGATGGAACATGCAAGGTGATGATCATGAAACTATGTCAAAATTAATCTTACTAATATAAAAATTAATGAGCATGGTTTAACTAAGATGGGATATTATATTTTAGGTTTGGGACTTTATCACTGGAAAGCTTGTGCAAACTCAAGGCTATCCTTTGGCAATAACTTGCATTGCCCTTCATGAAGGTGAAAGTCTTTTGTTTTGTGGTACAAAAAATGGAACAATATTTGTCAACAAACTTGATATTGGTTTGGAAGATGGTTTTAATTCAATTATTAGAGGAGATCAATCACTTGAACTCAAAGGACACAGGTAATGACACATGTAACTTTTCATTTTTTCTATAAACTGAATATCCTGTAGGTGCAACTGTAAAGATTAATTCCTCAAGTCAGATAACTTATATTTCGTTCTTTAAATGTTTTTATTATATAATTTTATTTCAACATAAATTTTTAGAAGCTATATAAAGAGGTTAATTCATAACTTCTAACAATTTATGCTAAGGAAGGTTGGTTTAGTTGACAACAGTAGATGTGAGGACATCATTGGTAAATGTAGTGTGATAATTGAGGAAGGCCTTGAGGCAAGGGTGTGGGGCATACGAACTATTCTTCTAAAGTCACACCTCTTTTATCTAATTTGATCGGCCCTTGATTAGATCCGTTCATATCGTGTGTTTGAGGGTGTAGTGTGTAATAAGTCCACAAACAATGTCCAAGAAGTCGTAGGGTCTAACTTTCTCTTCTGAAGTTCTAGATATTAACCATCCACTCCCACGAGAATTGGGGGGAGACTTAGTTTGCTTGATCCAAGGCCCCTGAAAAGGTAAAAATACACTAGGACTTCGATACCAAAGGGAAAATCTCTAACACACAAAAAAACACTTATACAAAATTTCCCATATCATCATCGCATGTGAGATAACTCTAACTCTCAACATACCCTAAGCCTTTTACGACTCTAATCTATTTGGAGTTGTCATGCTCATTGTAATGTATAGTAAATAATTTATAAATATTTTTGTAAGTGATATTTAAGCCTCGAGAGTTACTTTAATTTGGTGAGTTTTCGGATCCCAACTCAACTAAATTTTTCGTAAAAAAAAAAGTTAATTCATGACTCATTTTCACCAAGTTAGTGAAAATACCTTCTCTACTTTTTAGATTATTTTTTCATAATTTTTATTTTTTTTATAAAAAAAATTAAGAAATATATGAAAACTTCAAAGTGATTATTTTTAAAATCTTTTTTATTAAATAATTAAAAGACTCTTAGTATAATTAACTTGATTTTTTTTCTCAACTATGAAGTGGAGCCATTATTGCAATGACATCTAGTAGGACAAGCCTAATATCTTCTTCTGAAGACTGCACAATATGCATATGGGATGTCATCAACTGGACAATCACTCGAAGGTTTAATCTTGAAAAAGGTAATTCAACTTTCTAATTACTCCTTCCATTCCTTTTAAAATTGTCCATTTTAAGATTGCGGTTATTTTAAATATTTTGATGGAGAGTTTTCATCTCATTGTGGTCTTATTTAATTTGAGATTAACAGGGAAAGTAACTAATCTCGTGGTAATACTTCGATCTTCGGCTCTCTCCACATCAAATCATACAAGAGGCTCCAATCAATACAATGTCTCTCCATTAGGCAAGTCTCCTCTACAAATCAATGGACACAATGAAACTACATCTCTTAATTCTTTGTGTCGCCTCTTCAAAGAAAAACAAACTCACATTGATTTAAGAAGCATTGGTTTATTGAGACAAAATATTTCTGGTCCACAGGTTTGTATCACTTCATCACAAAATAAATTATTTCATGTCATGCATATTTAATATTTCATGTAACTATTAGAGTTTTTCTTAATTGATGTTTCATTTGGGCAGAAAGCACATGTATCTATGGCCATGACCATGCAAATGAAAGTGGACAGAAATATTGAGAATCGTTCATGGGCAACAAAGATGGCAAAACATGTTATGGTGATAAACAGAAAGATGCAGTCACGGTTGTTGGACTTGATACATCGTAGATTGTTTTGTACTAACAAAATGAACTCTAAAAAAAGAGGTAAAAAAAATCTCATAATATAGAGTGTTTTACAACAAAAGAAATATTAAAACCTTAGCTTCAACTTGATTATGACCTAAGACATGTTTTAAGAGTGGTTGTTTAGATTTTGCATTTCATATAGTCAATGTCTTGACTTATATAAAATGGTTGAGATTATACTCAAAAGCTTCATTCTTGAGATATGATTAAAACAAATGATAATGTAAATAGTCTTTCGTATCCATGAATTAAAGTTGAGTATATGTATCTTTAATATAAATTATTTTAACATTTTAATTTATTTTAAAATAAAATAAAATGAAAAGTACGTGACATTAAATTATAGTGTTTGATTAGTTAATAATACTTATACTCAATTAAATTCGAGGGTAGTGTTCACTTAATTTTAGCCCCATCTCTCATTAAAAAGAGAAGTAGGGCCAAGTTTTTTTTTTAAAAGCTTTCAAAATAAGCGCATTATATTTAGCTCCAAATTTTAGAATTTGAAAACTTTTTGTTTTGAAGCTTTTAATTTTTGTCGGTTCTATGAACAAACAATGATCACGATCATGCTAAGTGTGTAATTTATTTGAATATTACTATTGATTTCACATATTTATTCATTTTCTTGTACATGAAGTAACACATAAAACTCCTTATTTATACATTAATGCATATTGTCCTACAATTAAGGATGATCCTAATTTATCTTCATTTGAACATGATAGGAATGATGAGTATGAACCAAAGGAAAGGGATCAAGAAGCCATAAAAATGTAGCAAAAAAATTAAGCTGAAAGTGCACTAGAGGCAAAGACTCAAATTAAATTTGTTGAGCAAGCGCCCCTCGATAAGTGAATCTGAGACGAAAATTTTCCTTTGTGAAATTGGACAAATTTGTTGTGTGAGCCACACTTCGCTTAGTGAATAGTGATGGAATCAAATATCTATAAATAAAGTATTTGGTTGTCAAAAGGAGTTAGCTTTTGATGTATAGTTCTAGTTTTGTTTTCTCACACCAACGAGAGAAAGATTGAGTGGTTCATTACACTGAAGAGAGGTTGAAATGGAATCAGAAAATGATTAAGATGTCGTCTGATGTTATTCTGCTTCTACACCTTATGTATTTCTACTTTCACTATGAGTAGCTTAATTCTCTTTTGTTGGAGTTTAATATGTACTCTATTATGACATACATGTATCACTTTTGTTCATGGTATTATGTGTATTTAAGTTATTCATTCATATTGATCTTTATTTTTGTGTTTAATGTTTATTATATTTCGATCATGTTTGTGAATCTAATATGCTATTGAGAAGCAATCTTAGGTTTAGACTAATGATTTGAATTTATGCTTAATATAACTTGATCATTTATAACATGTTTTTGTGAGCTTAGACCACTATCACTACAACATTTTCGTCTTACACAAATAAAATAAAACTGGTGCCTTAGTATATGAGAATGGTTTTCAGCTTGTTCCAAATCGAGGCGTTGTCTTAGACATTCATAACAGTTTTTGTACCAAACTGAATAGCCTTGTAGATAATTATTGTTTTAGATATCTTTAGAGAACAATTTCCAAAGTTTCCAATAGCAACGACTTCTCTCTGTTCTCAAATTAAATTATAATTGGGATATTTTAGGGAACGATTTGTAAGGAAATATCACAATATTTATAGCCTTTGTTGATTTAAAATTCGTCTTGGTAGA
Source organism: Vicia villosa (assembly GCF_029867415.1). Taxonomy (NCBI): domain Eukaryota; kingdom Viridiplantae; phylum Streptophyta; class Magnoliopsida; order Fabales; family Fabaceae; genus Vicia; species Vicia villosa. The sequence continues at coordinate 307,215 of NW_026705064.1, forward strand.
TCATATCTATATGACTTCGTCAATTGCTACAACAACGATTTTGTAAAGCATATTTAAGTTGAATTTTGCTGCTATATTATTTTTATTTGAAAGAGTATTGTTTGTTGAGCATGTGTAACACCTCTTTTTGAATAAACATTTTTATAAAAATGTTTTAGGAATTTTAGGGTGTTACACAATGTGTATTATCAACCACTTTTCTAATTCGTGATGTGGGCATGCTCTCATTAGCTCCTTAAATCGCTTCCATGCTTTGAAGAGAAATTCACCACTTGTCTGCCTAAAGCATGTAATCTGGTTGCTAAATTATGTTGTCTTGCTCGAAAGGAAATATCTAGCGAGGAACGTTTTATTAAGCACATTCCATGTTGTAACGGAATTGAACAATAGGGATTGTAACCATGCTTTGGCTTTGTCCCTAAGGGAGAATGAGAAGTTGAATGACTTCGAGATCATCGTCGTTGTTCTCGAGCATATCAGTGAATTGCACAAAGATGGAAAAGTGCAAGTTTGGATCCTCCGTCAGGTTTCTGGAGAACTGGTTTTGTCGAACTATTTGCAGCAAAGAGGGTTTTCGAAATTAGACGCCATAATCGCAGGGCAGATAATGCTTGAATGAGGCTCCTTATTAGAGGGAACAACATAATTCTTAATCGGGAAGTTGTCGTTCTCAGCCATCTCTCTCTTGGAATTTGATGAGATCAACGTCTTACACGAAGGTAGTGCTCAATTTTGTCGATCCGTTGGGCTAGATTCTCGATGCTTCGGGTTCTTCGAATACAATTGAAAGTGTGAAAAATTAAATAAAACATAGATTGTCCTCAGTCTATACGGCAAAACAACCAAATTAAGATATTAAAAATTTTGGTCCTTAACAACAACACCAAAAACTCGATAGGCCGCAAGTATACGACTATACCAATGTAGTATAAAAGATTGTCATATCCACAGAGACCAATAACAATTACTGCTATATATTGTTCTGATGTTTATCTAAGGTTATTGAAAAAAGATTTATTTTTTATGTGAAAAAATGAAAATACGGATTTAATTCAATAATAATAACGAGAGACCAAAACGATGATTTTCGTCTACCTATGTTACTCATACAATTTACAACATTCAATCATAGCGATAACCTTTATTTTTGTAGAAAGTACTACAAGTTTAAAATCCCTTTTAAAAATACAACAATCTCTTGATTAATTAAAAATGCATTCGTTATTTAATAATTAAAAATATGAACTTTTTATGTCCAATTCCATTTTCACTCTTTCGACGCGTAAACAGTATTTCGGTGTTTATTCTTTCGTATTAAAGCTATAAATTAAAAACATTATTTTTTGAGCATAAATTTCGTTCTCGTTACAGTTAAATAATCATGTAATATATACGAGTTTCATTGGTATGACGGTCCTCACGTTTCAGACTCAAATGCGACTACTCAGACATACTGAATGAACATAAATAATATACTTTTGATGAATACTACATAATTGAAATAGTAAAAGAAAGAAGAACATGAAATTAAATAAAGATGAATTATGAATAATGAAATGTTCTGAATGAAGACTTTGTTCCAATTTCAACGATGCAGAATAATTAAACCGCAACAGAAAAGTACTTTAAAAATGCAAAAAATAAAGGTTGCATAAAATTCCAATGCATAATTTTTATGCTTTAAAGTAGAAAAATTTAGTGCTAGTAAGCTTTTATGTCAATTACATGAGTTACAATGGTATTCATAAGCATTTTCGTACTAAAAAACTGTGCAAGACAACCATAGAATATGAAGGATCTAGGTGTCATGGTGCATGACGGCCTACCCGTCATGACGTGCTGAATGTGATGCTTTTGAGTCCAGAGCTCATGACGGGCATCAGCCTGGCTGATGGCCTGCCCGTCATGGACTTCAATCATGCGCTCTCTCTTTTTCTTTGAGGCCATGGTGGCCAACTCAGTACAGAGTATGACAGTCGTCACGACCTCCGTCGACATACATTTTTATTTATTTTTCTTTGTTTTTCTTTGCTTCATTCTGTAATCAGTGTCAATCATTTGTACCTGAAATGCAGAGTAAAAAGCCACTTACCGAAGCAAAATTAACTTAAAAGACATTAAAATAAATAACAATTGAGTCAATTAAAACGGTAAAAATGCATGTTATCACTTAACTATTGTACGGGTTGGAAGAATGGTAAGGCTTGGATTTCCCGGTCAATTCTTAGAGGAGCAAGATCTTCTTGTGTAGAAACACACATAGAGGTCACGAGAACTATGTCATTCTCTATTGGAGAAGGAGGTGAAGCATTGTTAGTCTCAGCGGCACTTGCAACGATATGACGTTGAGCGACATATATGATATTCTTCGAAGTTACCATGACTTCAAGAGTTCTCATAGACGATGTCACTGTTTAATTAAAGAATAATAAACATGTAAGGAAATGGTGACATAAAGTCTTGCTACAATGAAATGAGCTTTTGGTACGACGGAGAAAGGACGGACCTACAATGGTAGCACTCCAACACATAAATCAGTTAGTGAGTGAAAAATAGTATGTTTGTGAAAATTAATTGAATACCGAAAATAATGCGATATGGTGTTTATAAGTATGAGCCGTTAAAATTGCTCAAGTGTGATTCGCCGCCTTTTACAAATAACAATTTGATTGAGTATTAAAGGTGAGAGATGTGATAAAGGATGTATTCGTAAGTTCACGACTTAGGTGTGATAGTCCACCTTTTGGAGGTGTTTTCTCCTTAAACACATGTTACTAAATTTTTTCATTGATTTCACTGAGTCCACGGTTCAAACAATATTTATATTAATGGAACATATTGGTGTTTATATAATTTCTTTAAAATTTTACAGGTCTCTAAATTTTTTAACACTTAAAATTCCCTCAAGTATAATTGAAGGGAATTTTTTTTATGCAATAATTGAAGGGAATTTACAAATGAAAAAATTAAATATTTGTCGCAAATAACAACAATCAATAAATGAGGGAATTGAATTAAAATATTTTAATTACTCAAATTTTATTTCTTAAAGTTTTCAATCACGTCGAAAGACTGTGAAAGATATTGAAAATTGTAAATTTTTTTGTTTTGTTTTATGACACAACTACTCCCAATAACATATAAGATATCAACCACGATTGTAGGTTAGCCATGTCGGGCATCACAAACGGATTAGTTTAATATTTTTCAATTAATATAATATATTCCATAATTTAGGTGTTTGGATTAACAAACATGCTAAATTTGATGTTAATTCATAATGCTCGAATCTTTTCATCACAACTTGGATAGCACCCTCACATGGCTGGCTCAAATTTGTGAAAAAAAATAAATTAAAGATAGAAATAATTGGCTCTTGGTTTGTTAAAGCAAGTTGTGCACCCCCACCCAATTTGAACTGAAAAGAGAGATGTGGTCCATTCTTAAAAGAAAATCCACAAAAGAAGATTGATGTTTCAAAAGTTAGTTTGTGAACTCATAGTGTTTAAATGAAGAGAAAGGCTAAGCTTACACCAAAAAATTACAACCACACCGTATTTGTATACGGTTGCACATACTTTTGTTTTTTTTAATAATTTTTTCTTTGCATTGAAATTTGTGTAACACTAAAAATGGTTAGGAATAGATACGGTGTAGAAATGGTGTACACAATTTAAGTGTAAAGATAGCACTCCTGTTAAATGAAATAAAGATATCACTTCTAATTAATTATTTGTTTCTATCGAGTTTGAATATGAATAATATAAATACATTGGATATGTTTGGAGAGAAATTTTGAAAGGTTTTAGAATGTTAAACTCATATTTTAATATAAATTTAAAATTTTGAAACAAATTAAACATATATATTATAATATATAATTATATAACAATTTAATTACACTTTATTTATTTTGAAAATATTTTATAACTTATTTAATTTAAAAATAAAAAATGTTCATCTTTTAGAATCTTCTTTTGAAACACTTGGAGAATTTTTTTGATATGTTTAACTTCACAAAAGAGATTAATCTCCTCAATTATGTATGAATAGTTAAAAAAATTAATACTTTTTTTTTCTATATTTTATAGACGGAGTTTATTTTGATCTCATAATTTTAAAATGGTCATTTGTTTTTCAAATTTTTTAAAAGGCATCACATTAATTCTTTTCATGACAAACAACTTTTGCTGCTATGGTAGGTGATGTGTAACATTTAACTTTTGTAACTGATTATAGACGAAATAATCAATCACACAAATTTATTTTTTGGGTTTGATGAATTTTTTACATCAATCTTCATCTTCTTCACATATTTAAAATTTTCAATCACAATACTCTTTCTTCACCTCCTTTTGATTCTTATATCCATAATCAATACTCTATGTTGAATAGTCAAACTCTCTCTAGAATATAACTTTATAGTCCGCGCAAATATTACTATATGATTTTTTAATGTGAGTAACCAAACTCTTAAACATGATAAAATGCTTTTTAAAGCATTTATTTGTTATAATAAAATAAAAATAAGAATGGCAAAAAAATTAATGATGAAACGTGTTGTTTCTGCCACCATACTAGACACTTATGTTTGACTCTCATAGTATGAACCATATCTAGATTGATGTTCTCAACTGGTTGCAGGTGACATTCCCCCAATAGATGGCAAGAGGAACTTGATTGGGTAACTAGAGGAAGTAAAGGATGTTATTAAATCAATTTAAACCAAATGGAACGAGGCTATAATCGTGAACGAAATCACTTTCCTTAAAAGTATTTCAAGAACACTCTCGATTGTCTTAGAGTTGCAACGGCCTGAATACCCAGGATAATTCAGCCTTACTCGAGTCTGCACAAGACCGGTGAAGAAACTCGAATGCAAGGAAGCTGTCTGGAAAATATATCAGAGGATAATGATTTTTTGTGTATTTCATTTTGGATTCATAAATGTGTATTTATAGGCCATGCATGTGTTGTTTCATAAGTTTGCAACTCTTGATGAAACAACACCTTTTCACCATATATTGCAATGATTCATCTATAATGACACAAGGCACCCTTTCATGAAATGTTGTAAATTTGAATTCAAAAAACAAATTTATGTAACAACCAAAAATCTATTCCCATTTTTTGTCACATTAGAACACACTATGGTAATTATTAGTTTATAATTTCCATCAATCCCCCACTTGTTCTAATAATGACAAAATTAATAATTCCAGAAATGAGATATAAAGAGTGTTAATACAGTTAGGTATCTTTCGATTTAAAACTTAACCTTAGTGAGGACAACACAAAGCTTAATCGGAATATTAGGTAGCAAAGCTTTTAAACCATGAATCCATATGATTAGACCGGTGTTGCCTTACACACACTCTTTAAAGGTTCTTCCTCTGCATAACTCGCTTAGCACTTATTTATGGCCATGTGCTATCCTGTTTCATGAATTTTTCATGAGAGAAACTCCAACTCTCACTTTGAGACGGCACCATCTCGAAATTCACATAGGTGAAGTTCATACTGTGTCCTTTTCCACGAGACACGTACCCTTGGTATTGAACTTCATTAAGAGTTTTAAAAAAAAAACTCAACCCTCGTTTTAAGGTCAACATTATCACGAAATGTTCGACAATTATCCAAATCAACGACTTGTTGTTACCCATTGAAAATCTTGAGGTTAATGTTCTGTTAACGTAAGATTGGGTTGTCGCAGCTGTCGGAACTCTTACTCAAGGAGTTTCAACCTCATACCTCTCGAAGTTGTTTTTACTAAGTCTCTGGCCAGTGGCTTAGTAAATAAATTTCCCAAATTATAGATCGATCGTATATATGCGAGTAAATGATTACATCTTTAATCAATTTTCTCACGAATGTCTAAGGCCTCAGTGCCTAGACTTTCCATTTTACACTTATCTGAATTCTCTTGTTAAATTGGCTTGACTAACACATTGTGTTAACACCTTTGAAACACTGTGCTTAACCAATGGAACTTCTGACAGAAGGTCCCTCAACCATTTAACTTCTTTGACCAGTGGAAGCGAGATCCACACACCATGGCTCCATGGTCAAGAGAGTGATTCATGTTTGCTTCTTGCTCTTCCAAGAAATCTCACCTCCAACTAGTGTAAATATCAACTTAGTTATAAATTTATGATCTTCAACACTCGATATCCAACTCATATTGGTATATCCTTCTACTATGGCAGGAAACCTACCATAATGGAGGTCAATATTTGGTTTTAAAAGATAATCAAAATCCTTGTGATGTCCTTCGAATGCTCACTATTTGGATTTCTAGTAAATCTACTCATTTACTATTTGCAACTGCTATATTGCATATAGTACATTGCATTTAGAAAACCAATCTCACTTGTGTATTCTAATATAGCCATAACTCTTACATCATCATTTTGACACTAAGATCAAATTGAATATTCACTTTTTGAAACGTGACAATTTGAACTTACCAAGAACTTTCTCAACAAAGTGTATTTGACTAAGTTCATAACCCCCACTATTTTCGCATTACTTTGATCCCCAAAAGAGTGTCAATTAATCCAAGATCTTTCATCTTGAATGTGGAAGTTTTTCTCAATATAGTGTGTTTGACTATGTTTTAAACTCCCGCTCTTTCGCTTTACTTTGATCGAAAAGAGTGTCCACTATTTCAAGATTTTCATCTTGGTTGTGGAAGTTAGAAACCTCTTCATTTCTAAGATTCCATTCATCTCTTTGATAATTATCAACATGTAATCCGTATAGAGAGACAAAGGAATATCACAATATTCTCACATGACTCTCTTTACAAACACTTGTCACAAGAATTAGATGAAGTACAAGTTTGAGATAATCATGCATGATAATGCAAGAAGGTTTTTAGATGAAGTGAGAGATGAAATCATGAGCAATTTAAAATAGTATAATATAAATTGCAATGAGTACCTTAGTTATGTTCACTTCTCTCAAGTTCTTCACTTGAATTTCTATGCTAAAACTTCTTGATCAACTTCATCATTGATGTGCATGACACTTTTGATCCTTTACTTCTTTGATAATCTTTGTCTTCATCAAAACTAAATATAAGATATATATTCTTCACAATCTCCCCATTTTTGATGATGACAAACTCTTTGAATTCTTGTTTTGATAAAATTGAAATTTCGCCCCTTACTTGTGTGTGTCCCTTTTAATTTGTGTGTTTCCTCTTTAATCGGAGAATCTTACAATGACAAAGTCAAACTTTTAATGTCATTGTTTCGGTACTTGTTTTAATCTATACAAGGATTTAACAAGCTTGTACACCTTTTTTGTTCATCAGTGGGAAGTACATAACATTCTGATTGCTCCATATAAATCTCCTCATTGAGATTTCTATTTAGGAATGTCGTTTGACAGTTACTTGATCAATAAGATCATGCCAAGAAACTAATGTAAGCGATACTTTTAATTATCGCCATCCTTGTTGGTGGTGCATATGTGTTTAAATAATCAACACATTCCTTTTGTATAAAACTCTTGGCCAATCTATCATTGTAGGTGTCTAGTGTATCATCACTATGATACTTCCTTCTCAACATCCATTTTCATCCAATGGATTTTTATCCTTTAGGTAGATTGACAAGTTCCAAGTATGGCTTGACATTATTGAATCTATTTCATCTTGGATAACATCATTCCAAGAGAAGTCCCTTGAAATTACATCTTCATTGTAACTCTTTAGGATCATCTTCCACTCGAAGAATAATAGGAATCTTACGAACAAAATTCTCACTATTTTCTTCTACTTGATAAAAGAAATATGTCGACAATCAATTTTGTTTGGTCCTAGATCCTTAGCCTTTCAGACTTTCTGCTTATTCTAAGTTCGAGTTTTTTTTTTTTAATTTTAAAAACATTGACAAACTTTTGATTGTATTTCAACGATTAGTGGAGAACCTTCCTCACAGTGTTCTTAACTTGTGGGAATCTCAAATTCCATATCCTCCGTGATAAGGTTCTCAAAATTCCACAATTCAGAATTCAATTGTTATATAAGACATGATCCATTTTCGGATGATCTTTATATGTCTTATAATAATAAGTTTCATCAAACACAAACAATTCACATAACATATAGATCATAATTCAATTGTATAATTTAAAATTATAAGCTTCAATAAATTTGATCATTTATATATACATAATCATATATATATGTGCAATAGAAATTCTATAAACATAAGATATATATACATTATATATATATTATTATGATATCAAAATAGGAATCATAATTAGATAATATAGAACTAAGTTATGTTGCTTTTATGTATAGGTTAAAGCCTTTTTAAAATAATTTAATATCTTTTAACACAGTACGAAGCCACATTCTTACTTATTGTTATACTGTGTATGTATATGCATAGATATAACTCTAATACAGTAAATGTATATTGCCTTTATTTTTATGTTTTCAAAGGTGCCACAATCGCAAACGGACACATAATAGTGCAGTTGAACCAATGCTTCTGTTTATGATAAACAAGGCAATGATTTATAGTAAATTTAAAAACAAACTTGTAATATTGCCTTATGATATCTCGGAACGGTAATTTATATATTAACATACTATAGCACTTTAACATGTTCATCAAGGTATATAATTTAAATTTTAATGTTCCGGTATCTTATTCATTTGAAAACAAAACAACTGGAAATTAGAGTATTTTTATCTCTATTTTTATCTTTAATTTTTTTTTTGAGAAAAATTAAAACGTACCCGGATTTATAACACCGATTCTTCTTGTATTCTTGATTTGGATTTGTTTTTCTCCTCTTTTCATTCTTCCATTTTATACTTTAAACAAAAACTTCGATTGCCATTCTTTGAACTACTTTTAAGATTGTTATTAAATCAATTTAAACCAAATGGAACGAGGCTAGAATCGTGAACGAAATCACTTTCCTTAAAAGTATTTCAAGCACATTCTCGATTGTCTTAGAGTTGCAACGGCCTGAATACCCAGGATAATTCAGCCTTACTCGAGTCTGCACAAGACCGGTGAAGAAACTCGAATGCAAGGAAGCTGTCTGGAAAATATATCAGAGGATAATGATTTTTTGTGTATTTCATTTTGGATTCATAAATGTGTATTTATAGGCCATGCATGTGTTGTTTCATAAGTTTGCAACTCTTGATGAAACAACACCTTTTCACCATATATTGCAATGATTCATCTATAATGACACAAGGCACCCTTTCATGAAATGTTGTAAATTTGAATTCAAAAAACAAATTTATGTAACAACCAAAAATCTATTCCCATTTTTTGTCACATTAGAACACACTATGGTAATTATTAGTTTATAATTTCCAACAAAGGAAAAAGTTGGAAGACTCAACTTCTAAAATTAGCTTTTACTGAGACAATATACGAAACTTGGAGATATAGAAATGATGTTTGCTTTAGAGACAATGTAATTAATACCAACATAAGGGCAAAAGTTATAGACAATATTGTGTATAGGAGCTGGACCAAAACTAAGTTTAGGATGTATCTATGTTGATGAATGATGATGGCTTAGACTTGGTATGTTCTTGTCATGGTTAAGTGGCTGGATCCTTAGGATCGCCTAGACAGTATAACTCTGTTATTTGGTTGAATCAAAAGTTTTTTATTAATTCGGAAAAAAATTATAATATGATTATTCCATGTTTTCTCTTACTTTTACCATGAAACATATCCTTACAAAATAAATAAGTTATTATTTAATATCATTCTAAAAATTATAATGACTAGTTATCATTTAATTATTAAAAAATATAATTTAATATTAATTATCAAAATTCTCAATAAAAAAATATTTTTAAATTGTAGAGTTTATTATTATTGATAATAATAAATAATAAATATTATTTTTTATAAAAAATATAACTATTAGCATGATACTAAACAATTATGATATTCTTTAAAGTGCAAGAATTTACATAGAATTTCAATTAAAAATTAACTATTAATTAGACGCTGCAACTTCAAAAGGGGTTTTAAGTTACTCGTCAAATTCAACGACGAATGATCGGCGAAGTAGAATTTGATGACATTGATGAGTCTTCTCCCTCGACATAGAATATCCTAGTAAAGCTTGTTAAGGAAACTCTTGCTGTCGATTCTTCCAGTTTCGTTTAGTCCTCTTTCTCCCTCATTTATCATTCCTCTTTTTCGATTTTCACATTTTTTCGATTTTGTTTATAGAAGCTTCTTTATTGTTTGGTTGAATTACTGGTCTAACTAAATAACTATTTGTCTCACTATAATTTAATTTAATGCTGAGATCTCAATAATTTTATTTTATTAAAAAATTTAGGTGAATTGAACTCCGGAGGCTCACAATTTAAGACATACCTCAAAGTTTTGAGAACTCTTATGGAGATACTTACAGATAAGGGTAAGAATATGACAGACCAACTAACAGGAACCTACAACCTAACCTACACAAGCCAGACTTTTTTTATAAGTCTCTTTAGCAAAAAGACTAGGCCACAGGCCATAGAAAAGTCTTTAAACCTATCAGACCGACCTATTAAATAAATATGAATAATTTACTTATTATTATATTATATTTATACTTTGAATTAAAATATAAAACTCAAGCTTAGTAATTTTGACGAACTTAAGAAAATTAATTGAAAAAATCTTATGAACAATGTCACAAAACTTATGTTAATAGGAAAACTTGAATAAGTCAACGCAAATAAATATTGTCTTGTTGATCTTTTAATTTGTTAGTCTATTTAAACATTAATTAAATTACCTATTTATAAATCTATTATTAATATATAAAAGCAAAAGTACCTGAAAATTACATTATAAGCCTTCTGATTAAACTACTAAAACTTTTCTTATTCTATGGGTAGAAAAGACTTTTAGCAAAATAACTCAATATTATTGATTTGACATTTATTACGGGTGATGTGGCAGCACCCAATAATTTGTTGCATTTTATATTTTTTTTATTCCATTATTAATTTGAAACGATAAACAATGGTCTACCATTAGGGTTTTTTGGAAAAGCAAAATCTCCACTTTTATTGGAATCGATAGTCTACCATTAAGGATTTTTGGAAAAGCAAAATCTCCACTACCGAACAATGCAATAAATCTTTGGCCTTTCAGTTTTCTAAACCTTTATTCCACTATATATACTAAACCATGTATTTTCAATTCTTCAAGATGTGAGTTTTTTTTATCATTCCATCTTTTTGTTGTAGCAAGTTTCGATCTTAACTTGCGGTTCGTGTGAAATAATATTTGTTCTTGCAGTTTTTAAGCATTGGCATGACTCACACTTTCAGATCTATCAATAGATCTATTTTCTCATCTTTCATTTCATCTGTTAATCGCAGTCGATTTGCTCTGCTCCCCAGATTAAACGCAACCGATTCGACACTTTAGTTTATTATTAAGGTCACATGGCTTGGAGGCATTTGATATTCAATCAATCAATTTCGATTTATACAAAATTAATGTTTTATTTTCCTATTAGTTCTGACATTTTTGTTACTGTATTGCAGTTAAGACATATGAGAAAAGAAAATTTTCATATCAACATTGTTTGCATAAGTTACATTCTTAATCGCTTATTTTGTATGATTTCATTGATGATTAAATTTTATTGTTGTTGATTAATTTGTTGTGTTTTTTTCTTCTTTAATTCAGGAACTGATGCAACTTGGAAGGGAGAGACAGGAGAGAGAGTCAGAGCTAGAAATATTAGAAATAGAATTACTCTCTGTTTAATATTAATATTAGTCATTATTTGAATACAAGTATATTATCTGACTTTGAGATAGTAGCTGCATTTGATTCACATTGTTGATTCACATTGTTTTTTCATGAGTTCTAATTAATAATGTTTTTAGCATTGACAGTGCATGAACCATACAAGTGATATATTGGAGGCACTGTCATAGTATGTCATTTTTAAACAGATTTATAGATACAATTGGATGGTTGGATGTTGTAATTACTTAGAACAGACACTATTATATTTTAGAGGTATAAATTGGAGATGCTCATCATGACTGTGATGTAAAAGTTTGTTATAAATTCATGTTGATAATTTTGATTCTTGAGGTAACTATTCGGAGCAACGCTTTGTTGGAGGATACACGTCGGTTTTTAATTTACAATTTGACTTCATCTTTATCCCTTATTTTCATATTTTTTATTATTGATTTGCAAATTAATAGTTGGTTCTGTTTTTTGTTGATGTATTTGTTAAGAAATATAGATTTGATCTGCTTAGGGCGTAGAGAAGTTGAAGGAGGTTGAAGCAGCTCTAAAGCTAGAAACAGAAAAACTAAAGACAAGGTTGACCGGTAAATCTTGATGAAGAAAAAGAGACATGTTGAAACCAAAAGACAAATAAGTTGATTTGGATTCTCAATTGGGATGTTGGAGTTAAAGGTTATTATGAACATATATTAAATATGCTGATTTTTATGTTTTTTTTTTAACATTTTACTATTATCTTTAGAAGAGGCATTTGAACGTGTGTATTTCCACATAATTAACATGCTATATCTTATTTTCTTTGGTAGATTTATATTTTAGAATTTTCATACTCATCTGTCATGAAATTTATGTTAGCAGAAACATCATTTTCTTAGAAATCGATGATGTTGGTTCTTTTACTTCATTTTGAATTTATTTTGTCCATTATCATATTTGAGTAAATTTAACAGATTTCACACTATTAAGAAAATCATTTTATTTTATTTTAATAAAAGAGAATATGAATAATTACAAAATTAAGTTTTATAAATAATTTTTTAAAAATAGTATTTTTACGGGCTACTTCTTATTATTTGGGTGACCTTTTAACTATTTAGTCTAAGTAGATTAATATTCAATCTCTATTAATTGGATTAATATAAGGAGAAAAGAATTAGATAAAAAGTTGGGCCAAACAGTCTCTTAGACATAGAAAATTGTAACTTAATTAAGAGCATAATTATATTAAATATTTATAGTTAAATTAAATTAATTTTTTGATAATCTTTAACTATACAATTGAATATATTTTTAATAATATAACTTATGATTTGTTTAAATATATATTTTCTATCTATTAAATGGTATACCGCTTGAAATTCCCACTAAACCCTTATTAATATATGCTTAATTTTTTAAAATTACAAGGACATATTCGTATAAACGTATGCAAAAATGAATAGTTACTTTCAAGCTTTCAATAAAAAATTGAATTAACACTCTGCTCATAGAGCCACCAAAATTCACATGGAGAGTGAGGTATAGACTCTACCTCAATCTATTCCACAACCACATCTCCTCCTTCTTTCAATCCACCGCTTCAAATTTCCTATCTCTCTTTAACCAACACAACCTTCCACCTTTAAGTCACAATTTATTAAAATTTTCAATATTAAGAAAAACTTTTGAAAATAATTAAATTCATTAATTATGGTCATTTTTTATTTATAGGTTTGAAAACTATTTATTTAAAACCTGTAAATAAAAAATGACCCTAATTAATGAATTTAATTATTTATTTGAAAATTATATTTACTATTTAAAACTATTTATTCAACTTCTTAATATTATGATTATCATTTATAATTAATGCACATTAAAAACATATAATAATGTTACTAAACAATATGTATAATAGTATAGTAGGATTTTATTTGGTAATTATTACAGTTTTAGAATTTTTTTAATATTTATTATGATTTTTTATTTTTTTTAAATATTTATTATGATTTTTTATTTTTTTAACCGTAATAATAAATCATTAGTATATTTTTATCTATGTGATAGGTGGGTAATAATGAACAACAATAATTATTTAAATTTTAAATACAAGTCATAAAATTTATTTTAATATCCAAATTAGGTTAATAAAACAATTATTTCAATATCTTTTTTAGTTTTTTTGTTGTGATAACTACTGTAAATTTAAAACGAATAACTATTTAATAATTTTAACATAAAAACAAGAAAATAATAGTTTACTTTTTCAAGATAGTCATTTTGAAAGTAAAAATATTAATTTTGAAAACTATTTATTCAAAATTTAATTATTTATTTTGAACTTACAATTACTATTTAAAATTATTTATCGACTTCTTAATATTATGGTTATCATTGTACATTAAAAATAATAAACTAAGTATACTAAACAATGTGTATAATATTATCATAAAATTAATAAGTAATTATTACGTTTTTTTAATTTTTTTTAATAATTTTTGTAATTTTTGTTTTTTTTAACGCTAATAATAAGTAATTATTAGATTTTATTTGTGTGATAGGTGGGTATAATGAGTAATAATAAGTATTTAAATTTTCAATATAAGCCATAAACTTTTTTTTTAATATCTAAATTAGTTTAATAAAACAATTATTTGAATATCTTTTTTATTACAAAAGGATTTATAACTGGTATTTGACGGGAAACTGTTAAAAATTTTAGATTTGGAAAAATTATCTAATATCTATAAAATAGTGTTATTTGAATTGGATAAATGATTATATTCAAATTTTTAATTTTACTATTAATTCATTTGAATTCAACTGAGTTTTGTTAACTCATCTAAATTCACGGGTAGATGTAAGTTTGGTAAGCATGTGATGTAAATCCAGACGGGACCCGTGCGATAGCACGGGTTTCTTACTAGTTTTCAAATAAAATAGACTTTTATGTAAGCTAATAGATTAAACCGGCTTTCGAAAATGCCAGACTTAGGCTATAATAGGCCACATGCCAAATTTAAGTTTTAAATTTTTTTAATTGAAATCCCTTTAATCTATAAACAAAAAAAACCCTTTAATTGGTGACCAATTTGGTCATTTCGTCAAAGTTGAAACTCTTGAAACCCTTGTTATATTCGACCAAAGCACAGCAGCATTATTTAGTTCAAGAGTTGTTCCTCTTCACTTCTTCACTTCAACAACAATGGCTCAGTTGAAACCATTTCCTTCACATCCATGCGCCACTACCACTCCTTCCCTACATGCAACAGGTTCTCTTTTCTCTCCCTTTCATTCTGTTTTATAAATACTGTTAGTTATTTCAAAACCTCGTCTTTTGAATCCTATTAAACAATTTATCACGACCCTTTATTGATTTTTCATTAAGATTTGAATTTCTCATTCTCTTTTGGCTTTCTTGATTCTTATTTGCAGAGCACATTCTGTTTAATAGGTTTTGGAAGGCAAACCCATGTTCATTTAAACAGGTGATCTTTAAAAGTTCCAACTTTTAATCCTTGGAATTTACGAACATATGTTTTTACTTTATATTTTGACACCCTTTTTTGTTTTTATCTTATGTTGGACTCTTCTAATATGTGTAGTTGAAACCAAAAGCTAATGTTGGTGCTGGTAGACTTCAAGGTGAGATTATTTTCTATCAAGATCTATTGGAAATTGTTATGTGGTTTGCATTGTCTTTATTTGTTTGATTTATAAACTATGGTGTATAGATGATTTTAAATTGTGAAGACAGAATTAATCATTTGCATGTAGATTTTAACTTGATGTGTGTCTGATTGTTGTCTTTATCTGTTGGAATTGAATTGACTTGTCTGTTTTCACATGGATTTTGGAAATCATAATTTTTCGTAACAAAATTATGTCGTATCGGCAACAAACAAATAATTTTCTGGAGGGGTAATTTGGGGCTTCTTAGGTTATGCATGGTTTACGATGAAAGTGAATGAATTCTGTTGACGCACTGTGTGTTCATATGTTCATTATGTTGATTAGATGCTGTTTGATAGTTAAGTTTAATGTTTGTAATGCTATTGAAGTTTTCGTAATGCGCAGTTGTAAAAGCAGTATTGAGCAGTGATTCTGCTGTGGAAGTTTCTGAAGCCAAGAAGGGTAGCGGGCTGCGTGGAAAATTAAACAAGGTTGTTCTGGCTTACAGTGGTGGCTTAGATACATCAGTCATTGTCCCATGGTTGAGGTATATATGTTTCCTAGTTCTTTTTCTACTAGGTTTCTGTCACAAGTTCATGACTCTTGTAATTTAGAGATGTTGTTTTGAAATTTGAGCAGAATGAGTAAATGAAGATCAGAAACCATTTTTAAGTTATCTATTGCTGTATAATTTTGTTCTTGTTATGATATCTTATTTAGCGATCTTGATGTTGCAGGGAGAATTATGGTTGTGACGTTGTCTGCTTCACTGCTGATGTTGGCCAAGTACGCTGTGAATTTTAGAATTCATTTTTTGTAATCAAGATTATTGTTGTCTAAGTTGTGTGTTGGATGAGGTGTTTTAAGATTGTAAACATCCGACTAGGAGAGCTTGTTGCTGATGTATTGCATGTCGTTGGTTAACAAAATTAATTTTCACAGGGTATAAAAGAATTGGACGGTTTAGAAGCCAAAGCCAAAGCCAGTGGAGCCTCTCAATTAGTTGTAAAGGACTTGCAGGAGGAATTTGTTAGAGATTACGTATTTCCTTGCCTGCGTGCTGGTGCCATTTATGAGAGGAAGTATTTGCTTGGGACCTCAATGGCCCGTCCTGTAATTGCAAAGGTACTTTTGCTTGAAGTTTGATACTTTATTTCAATTGGTAAAAACCTTTTCGCCTGTAAATATCAAACATGTTGCACCCACACTTCATATTAAAGGCGTGTTGGTGTCTGACATTTATCAGTGTCGGACTTTGCATTCTTCAAATAATTGTATGTGTTGTGTCTATGTACGTGTCATTGCTTACTGATTGATGCGTGCTGACTGGTAGGCCATGGTGGATGTTGCCAAAGAAGTTGGAGCTGATGCTGTCGCCCATGGGTGTACAGGGAAAGGAAATGATCAGGCATGTCTAACTATTATACCTACAGTAATATGTCATGCAGATTATATTAATCTCACATTTTTTTTAATAAACATTTAGGTTCGATTTGAGCTCACTTTCTTTGCGCTGAACCCCAAGCTAAACATTGTGGCACCATGGAGGGAGTGGGATATTACAGGGAGAGAAGATGCCATTGAGTATGCTAAAAAGCATAACGTTCCTGTTCCAGTGACAAAGAAATCCATATACAGCAGGGATAGGAACCTATGGCATCTTAGCCATGAGGTATGCATTGTGTTTATCCTCAATCTAGCCCTAGTTATGCATTATGTGAACCGTATTTTTAGAAGTATTTCAAGAAATCCTATCATTTTTTACCGGTCTCTAGTGAGCATTTGAATCATTAAAGGGAATGCACTGCATCATTTCTATGCTGCATTGTCAGAACTTGCTTATCTTTAGTTTGACCTAGGACTATGCATTATGTAGTGTAGCTCCCATAACTATACTTTGGGAGTGATATATTACTGTTTCTCTAATGTATGCGATCTGTGACTTAAAGGGTGATATTTTGGAAGACACGGCTAATGAGCCCCAAAAGGATATGTACATGATATCTGTCGACCCAGAGGATGCTCCAGATCAACCCGAGTAAGCTTTCTTGTAGTTTTACTAATTCACTATATATGCAGCTTCAAGTTTCTGTTATCCCTTCTAGAAAGGCTGCACCCTGCAATTATTTTCGGAAGTTGAACCTTACATTTTCGAAATAATGCATTATGTCGTGCAGGTATTTGGAAATTGGTATAGAGTCGGGGCTTCCTGTTTCACTCAATGGGAAGACGCTTTCACCAGCATCTTTACTCACCGAGCTCAATGAGATAGGTGGAAGGCATGGAGTTGGCCGCATCGACATGGTCGAGAATCGGCTTGTAGGCATGAAGAGCCGCGGAGTCTATGAAACTCCTGGCGGAACTATCCTTTTTGCTGCAGCAAGGGAGTTGGAGTTCTTGACACTTGACCGAGAAACAATACAGGTCAAAGATTCATTAGCCCTTAAATATGCAGAGTTGGTGTATGCTGGAAGATGGTTTGATCCACTCCGCGAGTCCATGGACGCCTTTATGCAGAAGATTACAGAGACCACAACAGGTTCTGTGACTTTGAAATTGTACAAAGGGTCTGTTACTGTAACAGGTAGGAAGAGTCCCTTCAGCCTTTATAGGCAAGATATCTCATCATTCGAGGGTAGTGATATATATGATCAAGCTGATGCTGCTGGTTTTATCCGGCTTTACGGTCTTCCAATAAGAGTCCGCGCAATGCTTCAGCAAGGCATTTAGTTTAAGTGTTGATTTCATTTCAGAACATGTATTTGTTTTCAATAAGACCGCATGCTTTGTTTTGTTAGATGAAATAATTGTCTTTTATCTGTTATTTCAGTTTTGGTTATTTAGGAATTGGATTGTAACAGAGAGTAGTTTCAATTGTTAGTGGATCACCTACACTCTAATAAATTGGTCGCAAATGTTATCGAATATTATAATGTTTGTAACATCCAACAAATGTTGTTTAGCATATTATAATGTTATTAATCTCATAACTCTCTGGATGAAATTTACAATTCTACAAGAGATAATCCTATATTGTCATAGACAAACAAATTCAATCGAAGGTGGTATTCTGTCCTTCAGTCGCCAAGCACGCATTCTGTTTTCTTTGCAATTCCAAGTTTTGAAGTGCTCCTCTCCTAGAGGCCTCAATTTTGGTTTGGTTGGTAACCTTGTATCAATAGTTATTTTCTTGAGTTCAACTGCATTCTCAAGAATGTGCATAACTAATTCAACTTCACATGCAGCACCACAAAATCCAACCAATTCCAACTCCTTAATATTGTATTGACATTCCTTTGGAAAATTGTGTTCTGTTCTAAAAGTAGGTTCGGTATTTAGCATCTGCAACATGTAAAAAAAACCAGTTTCAAGTTCACAACAATCCTAACTTTTGGGCATAAATAATGCTTGATGCACAAAGTGTGGTGCTAGAATTTTGCAGAGTGGTGCTAGAATTTTGCAGAGAATGCTTGACGCACAAAGCATCAGTATCTAATTTATCAAGTGTCTGTTACTCCTGAGTATTTTTGACAGAAAAAAAGAAGCTAGAAGCACAAGGATATTCACCTTGATTGTGAACCTACATAGCGAAGGTGATGCTTTCAATAAAATATCACAAGCACCAAGTATTATGCTATCATCACCACAAGCCACCAACTCCAAATCCTTGAGATTATTCAACATTGGAAGTTGACTTAACCAATAAATCTGAAAATTAGAAAGTAAAACTATTATAGACACGAACACGTCGACGCCAACATAGACACCGTCGACACCAACATAGACACCGGCATGCCTTTTTTAAAAGTGTCTGTGCTACAAAAGAAGGCTATGTAGGGAATTTACCACTTGAGGCGAGTTTTGTGTGATATCCAATTTAAGCACTTTTATTTGCATCATAAAGCTTTCTTTAACAAACTCCACAAAGGATCCTCCAAAAGACGCTTCCACAAGGCATGAAACACTCTTGAATTCTGTCTCCAAATTAGGCCCATAGTATTTGAAAGACACTAATTCCTCAGCAAGTATTTCAACTTTTGTCAATTCCCAACACCTTACCAACTCTAAACATTTCAACTTCAATGGTAAACCTGAAACTGAAACCTTCATAGTTTTCGGAACTTCTGAATCAACCAAACTCAATGTTTCAAGCAACAGACAATTACACAATAAATACTCTAACATCTCTTCGGTGACACTAATCGATTTCATACGCAAAACACACAATGAATCAAATCTTTCCGCCTTAAATAGTTGCAACGGAAGAACATAATCAATCGCGTAACCGAAATACAGTTCAAGCTTTTGAACCTTTTTACAAACCGCAAACCGAATCCAGTTATCAACATCAGTAACATTTTTCATAGGAAACCAAACCTTCAATCCTCGTAGAGACGAACTTTTAAGCGAAGCTAACAGTTCATTGATCCAATTTATATATGTTTGTCTCTCAGCATCATACATGATTTCCATTGCCATTTGTAAACTTCTTCCAGTAATCTTCTTCATATCTTTCTTCATGTCTTTCATGATCGGCGAACCGTGGAATTCTAACGTTCCGGAAAAATAAGTCCATAGATTTTTCCATTTTCTTGAGAGGATGCTTGTTCTAGCAGCTTCATGGATCAGTAGTTTTGATAAAATGTTTATAGGGATTCCTTCTGGCAATTGGTTTATCACATCTTCTTTTTCATTGTTGGATTTTGGTCTCTTTTGTTTATCATCTCTTCTAGTTTCATCTTCCATGATCCTAGATTTTATCAAAATTTATGAACATCAAGATAAAGAATAATGATGAAAAACATGCGAAGAAAACAAGAAATGAGTATTTAGTTACCTCTTTTTGTGATTTGTGATTGGTTTTTCATGTGAAATTCTATAAGTTTTTGTAATTTTTGTGTGATCTATAAGGAAGAAGTTTGTATTATGTCAAGATCCGGAGTGTGTTTCGTTGGTGATAACGTCTAATTCAAGTTACTTTGTTTTTACTATTTTCTTTTTGAGGGGTTTCATTTAATATACTTGGTTTTGTTTGGTTGCTTAGGAAATTAGGGAAATAATAATAAAAAAAAGAGTTATTGACATATATTATATTAGGAATTTCTCAACACACCTATGCTATTCTAGCGCATCACACAAAAATACATAAATGTCCCTAGCTATCGGAAATGTATAAAGCACCCTTAGACCTTTGATGGACAAGACCCTATAAAAGAGCCGGGAACTAACCAGACATGCTTTTACGAGAGGGACGTATAGTTATATTTCCGAAAGCACCCCAACTACAAACCATAGTTTAGTTTAAGAAACCTCAGATGTAAGTCATGTAACGTAGAAATAAACCAGAAATGCACTTATGGGAGGCGTCCGTAAGTGCATTTCCGGTTCGTGTTAACACAAATACGCGCGATGTCTCTTCCCCTTCCTCATTTCAGAAAGTGTTTTTGAACTAGAAGGACAAAACCCAAACACAAAACCCCCATTGTGTGAAAATCATTCCATTGTGCGAAAATCTCATCAGAAATCAATAAGCAACAGACAAATATCAATGTTCAAGCTTCATCAACCAACAAAAATAAAAAATTATGTTATTTTTGAGTTAATGTAATTTCACCTAGAAATTGTGTTTTAGCTTAGATAACCCAATTATTTTTAGTGTTTGCAAGCTTAGAAGTAGGAATAAACGTTTTAGTATGGTTGTTTTTACGATCAATGATAGTTTTTTTTAAGGCCTTAGTGGCTGAGCTTCTCCATTGATGAAGCAGAAAAGTTGCAGGTTGTATCAGAGAAATGCATATCCGGTTTTAGTCTGTCTGCATTTTTCCCATTTTTGAACATGAGCCTTTTTGGTAATGTTTGTTTAGTACTTCTACATGAGTTATGGCTGAAAGACCATCTAGGTTGAGACACGGCAGACTTGCACAACATGATTCAGTTCGGAGGGAAAAGAGTCAGGAATCCCATACTCCTTCTACCTCTGGACAAATTGTGGAGGATGAGGCTACAGATTCCGGTGTTCACGTTTCTCTGTCTATTTCATTGTCCTCCTGCAGCAGGTGGGGTTCTCTAGGTCATCCCTCCCCGCCTCCATCTTCCCGTAGATGCACTGCTTCACCTATGGTATTTGAGGAAGAGAGACATCACACTTCCAATAACACATGAGGCCACACAATCGATGCCTGATGCATCTCAACCACAACCTACATCCCATATTCAATCCCAACCACAACCTGCATGCATGAGCGACAAGAGGTATTGGGGGCCGCTTGTTTGGTGTACTTGTACCATAAGCTGTATGAAGGCTGTAAGTGGAAGACGAAGTAGATGACCGGTAACATCACACTCCTGACGGTAACATTTCTTGGTCTTATATTGTATGTATGCCATTTTGTAAATTATTTAGATGTCGTTACTAACTAATGATTCTTGTTTTTTTAGCCCTGAATCCTACAACACTTCCCTCGTATATCCGGTTGGTCACTTGATCCAACTTATACTGAAGAGAAGCCGTATGCAGTTGCATTCGACCCGCTCCGAGGAAACCAGGCGACAAATCCATTCCAGGTGTATATTGACCGATTGATGTTTGATGATATAGACTTCCAAACATACGTTGACCACTGTGTGACGATTTCATTTGACAATGTTGTGTTGTACTCGGGATGGTTGGTTTACAGGTCACGCAAGATGGCTGTTCATCTGCCTGAGTGCGTCATGCATCAGTTCGGGTACTTGCAATATATTCCCCAGGATCATGCTGTGTCTGCTCCTCCCTTGGTGAAATGCAGGCATATGGATGCCTTGTTTGATGGTAGTTAATCACCTAGGTGCCGTCGTATCGTGAAGATTGAACAAACATGTATTGATGGAGGACTATTTCCTGATGGCTCTGAGGTTAGAGGTGTTCTAGATGCCATCATGGTGGAGGCTAGGGAGGTTCTGCAGTACAAGAGGCAACAGAGGAATGTTGGGAGGGTCACAGGCCAACTCAGAGTCCGCCATATGCACTAGTATTTACATTGTTTATCTCGTATTGTATTTTGGTTTGGATAATATTTTGTTTATCAACTTTTAATTGTATTTGGATAATATTTTGTTTAGCGATATATATATATATATATATATATATATATATATATATATATATATATATATATATATATATATATATATATATATATATATATATATATATATATATATAGTATTGGATTCATTTTATACTTTCCAATATTTGAAACAATGAAAATTATTTTCTGCCGTAAATTTTGAAAATCGTTTTATTGTATTCATAAATTTCGGAAATACATTTTAGGTTCCTTCCCATAAATACATCTCCGAGATTAATTGAAGATTCATTAAAAAAAGTGCGTCCCAAAAATACACTTCCACATGACAAAATTGGATTTTTATATGGTTCTTTTCAATGATAATGATATTGGGTGAGATAAGAAATCCCTATTATTACAATTTAATCACCATTAACATGGAAGAAATTAACTTGTTGACAAACAAACTATTGTAATCTTAAATTAAATGTAATTCTAATTTTTCCAAATGATGCATTGTGTATTCAAAATAGTGTCTTCATAGAATTGTTTTCACGTGTAGGATCTGCTTTTTGAGTTGTCAAACTTTCCAGCGAAAAAATATAAGCTAAAACGTATTAAAATTCTAACTATAAGTGATAATATAAATCTATTAGTCCTACATGTGATATTTGTTAAATAAGTATAGAAAATAGTAAATTTGTGCATATGTTTAATTGACTTTAAAGTTAGAGCAAGAGATGCTTTATCTTCAAATAAACTTTAGGTCAACCAATGAAAATAAGGGGTTCACATTGTAAAATTTTCATTTTTTTCGTATCGATTTGACCTTGTTGTTTTCATATGCTTTGATATCAACATCTCAAGTTTTCATTATTCAAACAACAGAATGTTTGATTTCTATAGAATAATGACCATTCAACCTCATATTCTTTTGCGTATCGATTTGATCTTGTTTGTTGTACATTGATCATTCAACCTCATATTCTTCTTTAGAGTTTTAGAATTTTGGTAGTTTTTCAAATTGGTGTTCTTGATTATAATATTCTTATCCTTTTCTTTATTACCAGAAAAATTGATTTAAACTCTCCACTCAACCCAACCACTTTGCCTCAGAATAGTTTTTTAAAGGGGAGTTTTTTTTCTCGATCTTTGTACCTTTTCACAAATTCTTGATGAAAATTCAAAAAAATATCTTTATAATTTGGAGATGTATCTCCGAACACACAAATTTTTCACACAATTGTACGCAAATGAGTGAGACACTTCTATTATGCTTAATTTTAGTTGGGAGTTGCATTTTCGAACGTGTATTAATTTAACATTACATATCATTACGAACGGGGAGTTCAAGACGTTGCGACATATTGATAATATCTTCGACGAATCTTGCAATCTTTTCATCCACTTCAATAAGACCCTTTGTTGAATAACGACGAGAAGTACTCCACATAACCTCTAAATCTTCACATGTCCTCAATTCAAAGTTGGTGAACTGTATCTTCCCTTTGATTTCAAACTAGGGTGAAGGATACTCGAGCATGACAACTCGGCGATTTTCTGGATATGGCAGGAGAGTATTCAATTTGGATATTAGATCAGCGAGATGTGTCTCCTCAGTGACCCTAAATTGAAGTGACGACTTCTCGCCATTGAAATACACAAATGCAAGGCGGAGATATGTACTCATTCTCTGATTATGGTGTGTCTTGTAAAAAGAATATGGGATGAGATACAATTTATTTATACAAGACTTGGATCACTTTAGACATTAGAAACCTTTTCCAGTCCTTAGGGAACTTTTCGAAGATGCATATCTGGATACACTATCTATTTCTTTCAAAAAAAGGATGTTTACGGATATGCACATTCGTAAAGTGTCATGTTGTGTTCTTTTAATTGGTATGAGGTGTATTCGGATATGCATATCCGTAATCACCCTTGAACCAAAAATAGAGCAGAAATAAAAGTTGTAAACCATAAATTTTGTAAACAGAAACAGTCGACATTTACACCATAATTGCTAAATATATACTGCCTATGTATTAAATCGTATAAAGATTACATCGTTGACGATAATACAGTAAAAAATATATCAATTACAATCTAAAATGCATCAAAAGATGCATCATTCGATAAATCTACTACTGGTTCCTCCTCAGACTTTTCCTTATTTAATTCTCTTTCAAGCTCGCTCATTTTGGCGAACTTTTCCATCATTTCCAGAAAGTGATCCAACCAAGTTTCAACCTCTTTTGTGGAATATGTTGAAGGTGAAAAAAATACACAAGAATGAGGGGGGGGGGGGTTGAATTGTGTATTTGGTAAAGTTTTGGCTCATATCTCTCAAATGTAGCCTTTCTTGGACTTGGACCCAACATCAAAGTTGTAGAGAATTGAATTTACTTGAGAATAAGCTTTGGTTGGACAATTTCTGATGAACCATGTGAAAGTTATGATCAGTCAAAGTTCAGTTGACTTTTAGTTCAAAACCCTAATGTAGAAACTTTGACTTTTGATGAATTTGAAGATTTTCTTGATGAATCATGATCAACCCTTGATCAAATGATGAATATAACTTTAAGATATTGATCAGAAATCAGGAGTTTTGACTGTATGTTGACCACAATTGACTTTTAGGTCAAACTAGTTAACTGTTGACTAATTGAACATTTGACTGAGCAAACTTGTGAACTGAGGATTGAAACTTGGTATGAGGATCCTTTGAAGCATATGAGAGGCCATGAAGTCCACTTGAGGCATCATAAACTGATTTTACTTGGAGAGAGACAAAACCCTAGTTGGCGGCTTTTTGCTTAGGAGACAAGTAAGTGTGCCCAATTCTTGAGCAGTCTTGAGCACTTGAGAGTCAGATGGATCAAAATATCTTAAAATATGATGGGAAAATTTTGGGGTATGACACACATTAACAAATCCAACTACTCTGATACATTCTCAAGCTTCTTCTAAATCCAATAATTAAATCCTTGAATAATTTAATTAACTAATTAATTAAATTTGGGGCGTTACACATAAGCAATAAGTAAATGGACACACATAAATTATCCTGGTTCATGTCCAACCAAGACTACTCCAGTCCCATTGTCTCACATGTGTTTTTCAATATAATCAAAATCTGATTACAGTCGGCTTATACTCACCAGTCCAAGACTTCCTTGCTCAATCACACCTGAATGAGACTTGCTTTCCTAAACACACCAGTTCATGACTTCCTTGCTCAAGCAACTTAGCTTGAGACTTCCTTACTTAAACACACCAGTTCATGACATTCTTGCTCAAATACTCTGTCCGAGACTTTACATTTTCTAAACAAAACATTTAGGATTTACAACAAGATGTACTTGATATACAATCAGAGGTACATAGAGAACAACACAAACAAAGACCTTGTTACTTGAGATTTCTAAGACATACAAGTGTAAGAAATATCAAGTCTATGTGTAATACAACAACTATGTACAAAAGCTTGAAGATTTATTCAGTTCTAGTTCTTTGTTGTAATATCTCGTTGTTTAATGGTGTATCTTCCTTTGGATCCCCCGTTCCTTATATAGAGGTAAAAAAAGAGCCGTTGGAGGATAAATTATACAAGTGTCTTTGTTGAAGAAGCAATTTTAAAGAGAGAGACGTTGAGAGTTTATGCGGTTAGGATTTCCAACTTCTGAATAAACTCTTTGTCCATTGTTTATTTCTCAAGTAAGGCAACCATATGTATGCTGGAGTAGACTGAAGAAGTCGTATCTAACAACCTTGAGCCTTCTGCTAGAACCCATAGTTGACTTTCTCTATAATCTGGCAGTTGACAAGATGGAGCTGCTTTATCACAGAATACGGCCAGAGGCGGAATACTATGTGTCCAGGTCATTAGATGCTGAGGTTCCAAGCGTTGACCATATTCTATTTCATTAGAGTCTGAGTCACAACTGCTTCTGTTATATGCACTTGCTATATGATGACCCATTTCAGAGAAGCACACCCGTTTTGAAATTGGTGTAAGACCGATAACACAAGGAGTAAGAGCATCGTGAATTGCTTCAAAATGTTCCTTTTCCCCATATAGCAATGTGTAAAATTCCCTATGTGCTGTCAACTCTTTCAAAAGTTGTTGACGGACAAGAAAGTGATTATTCCCTCTTCTATCGAGCAAGTCGGATACGGTCTGATAACTACAATTAGCATCCTCCTTAACATTTTTACAATCCACTCAATGTGTTTGTGCATAAACAACGACATTTCTTCAATGAAGATTATTTTCAACATTGACGATGAAAGAGATGGTTTGCTAATGCGAACACCCTCGTAAACACTTTTTCTATAACATTATTGACATTTAAACAATCAAGTTAGTCAAACAGACACGTGCTAGCCAAACTCATTCAACCACACATAGTCTATGTTTGGTTACCTAGTAGAAACTCTCAAAATCAATTCTGGTTCTTTAAAATCAATTCCAACATGTTGGATATTTTCAAACAGTCTACCGCCACAATATTTTTTCTTTCATAATTGATTTTTGATGAAGCTGCAATTTCTAACTTCTTGAAATCAATTGTAAAAATTAATTCTCCCTTTCCACACGTTTTTCTTTTTGGCCCTTAAATACATCAATAATTTTCATCATCTTTTTTCTTCCTTTTGATCATTTACACATCCAAACACAATTTTGATAAAAATATTCAAACAACATTTTTCATACAAATCACTTTTGTTGTGAATATTTCCTGATATAAATCACTTTATATTAAACTTATTTTAACTAAAATCAATTCTATAAAATCAATTTCCTAAAAATCAATATTTTTTTTTCGTAGAACCAAACACACATAAATTGATAAAAAATTGATGACCACATTAAAGGTATACCAAACACACATCAACTGATAAAAAATTGATGACAACATTAAAGGTTTTTTTGTTTGACAACAAAGTAGAAATCAAACCAATGTATTTTGACACATCTTATTAGTTTTCTTTTACAGTTTAATAGAATTTTAGTTTAATACTCCCTCCGTTTAACAATAAGTATCCTCTTTCCTATTTTTATTTGTCTTAAATTAGTATTTTTTTCACTAATTTACCTTTATTTATTGTATGTTAATTCAATTAAGTACTCTACTACCTATTAATAATAAAGTTATTTCAGTAAATAAAACTCATTTTATTATTAAAATCAAAATAATTAATTATTTTTTTAAAAAAAAATGTGAAAATCTTAAAGATAACATCTATTGTGAGACGGAAAGGGTACGAAGGTATTAAAATGAAACATAAAAAAACACATGCAATATTAGACGAAACATAAAATATTGAAGGTATCAAACTTGGCATGTGTAACACGTGAAGAATAAAAAGGTATGATTTGAGAAAAAATAGAGTTGAAGAATTGAAGTCGTATATGAAAGTTCACATCTTGAAATTTCTTCTCCGATGCAATTGGATTTTTTATTCCGTGAATATGTTAAGGAAAGAGCAATGGTAGGAGGGAGCAGAACTTAGAAATGAAATGAATTTGAATAAAGAGAGAATTCTTTCAATGTAGTAGTATTATTTTGCTCAATAATTAATTACCATTATAACCTTTTGTTATTGTAAATAACTTAATATATTAGGTAATACAAACCATTGGTCATAACATTTTTTAAAAAAATAAAATAATAAAATAATTTTTTTGCGGGTATTTCAGTAAATATAAAAACTAAAAAAAATAGACAATTATAATTAGGGGTGCTCGCGGTGCGGTTTGGGCGGTTTTGACGAAAAAAATCATCCGAACCGCAAGAGAAAAAATAGTGCGGTTTGATTTGGTTCGGTTGACTTTTAAAAAAAATCCGAACCAAACCAAACCAAACTAATGCAGTTTGGTTCGGTTCGGTTGGTTCGGTTTTTTACAAATATTTTATTTTGCCATACATACACATATATATGACAACATAATTTTATATTTAGATATTCATACACTAACAAATAACAACAAAAGTCGTCATATTTTGACAACAATTTTTCATGTAATATGTAAAAATTAAATTAGACAAAAGTGGAATATTAAACATAAAATAATAGCATAAAATAATATAAAATTATTATAATGAAACAAAAAAATAGAAGAGACGAAAGATTAGTGAAAGTGAAAAAAAAAGAAAAAGTGTTGAGAGATTTGAGAAGAAGATGTGCGATAAAAATGAAACTGAAATACGGAACATTTACATAAAAATGAGAAGGTGAAAAAGAAAGAATATAGGAGAGTAAAGATTATAGAAGAAGAGGGAAGATGTATGTGGCAAAGAAGGTGAAATAATATTATTAGAGATTTGAGAAGATCGGGACTGAAATTATATGTGTAAGGATAAGAAAATTGTTCCTATTCATAAGGCTAATGTATAATAGGTTTAATTTTTGGTTCGATGTGAGTTAAGTAAAATTTAAGTTGTAACATAATGCGGTTTGATTCGGTTTACAAAATACAAACCACAAACCGAACCGTGCGGTTTTGTTAAAAAATAACCTAAATTAATCCAAACCAAATGCGATTTTTTGCAGTTTTGGTTTAGTTTGGTTTGGTTTGCGGTTTTCTATTGAGTTGGTTTGATTTTGAGCACCCCTAATTATAATCCACGATACCATTTTTTCAATTCGGATAATAAATGTTGACAAGGTGTATCCACCGCGTGACTGCGGTGGCAAAGACACGTTTGCATACGCATTGGCCACATCTGCCGTTATCTACTCCGTCAACTATAGAAAAATTTAAAAAAATTTAAAAATAAAAATAACCGAGTCACGAATTATTTGACCATTATTCTAGAGAATTTTCCTTGAGAAAGTCCTGGCTCGTGTAATGCATTTTCTCTCTCTTCCTTCAATATGTACTTTCTCTCACTATCAACATCTTCCTAGAACACTCGCAGCAACTTGCTTGCACGATCCCAATCATAACTAGTCTTCCATAAACTTATTTAACACGTCTTTATAAATCATTTACTATAAATACTCCATATCACACAAAACATTGTTTCATCCAGTTTCGCCAACACAAATATTCTCGTGTGTAGAATCATATTCTTAGATAGGACCATACTTGTTATTTTCGTTAATCTATTAAGTATATTATTGCTGTGTAATTGAATTACATTAAGTTATTCTAATTCTAGGATTTTTTTTGGCTGTGAAGAATATACAACTAATATGAGGAGTAGCATGGAATTTGAGCGTGTTCTTAGCTACTTTGATGAAGACGGTGACGGAAAGATTTCGCTGACAGAGTTAAGGAGTAGAATGTCAAGGATTAGTGGAGAGTTTGAATTGGAAGAAGCAGAAATTGCAATTGAGACATTGGATTCTGATGGTGATGGTTTATTGGCTTTGGAGGATTTGATAACGCTTATGGAATCAGTTAGTGAGGATGAGAAATTGAAGGATTTGAAGGAAGCATTTGAAATGTATGATAATGAAGGGTGTGGGTTCATAACACCAAAGAGTTTGAAAAGAATGTTGAAAAAATTGGGAGATTCAAAGTCCATTGATGAATGTAAGTTGATGATTGGAAGGTTTGATTTGGATGGAGATGGTGTGCTTAGTTTTGATGAATTCAGAGTTATGATGGAATGACTCTGATTCTATAATGATATTGTTGCGTCTGTGTCTATAGGCTGGTGTGGTTGGTTTCATTCTTTTGTATATTGTATTTCATTCATTCTTTGTATTATTGTACCTAATTACATTTAGGCGACTGATATGTACATTACATGCAATGAGAAATTATGTTTCAACCACTAAATTCTTATGTCAAATGCAACTTCTAAATTCATATGTCAAATAAAACATCTTTTAATTTTTGTTTTTAATTTTTAAAAAAAATAAGAAATGTTCTCATTTATTCCTACACGCTTTAAATGTGGAAAGAAATGACACATAAGATCAAACTTCTCTCAAAACCAAAGAAAAAATCAAAATCGAAAATTCAAGAAATCTCAAAAACATGCAAAGAAAATTTATAATACCAATGTGTGTATATTTTTACGAATATATTAATTAAATCTTGTGGTCGACCGCAAGTATATAACGAGCCCACGACCCAGGTGTGTGGTCCTGATTGCTTGACGGTCGAAAAATCTAGAGGACCGAGCCCTTGGCTTGAGATATATCAGGACCCCGTTGCACGTGTCTAGGCCCTCTCCTTGGGATTGAGATGGATCAATTTGCTTGGACTCTAATTTTTGGTTCCCGGTTTTTGTGTCGTGCATTTCCTTCGTAATGAATTTGGGGTGTTGGAAGGAGGATATGGTTGATGAATGGTGCTTAACCGATAATTTTATTTCCTAAGTTACCCCACGTTCGGAGGTGCCTATCATCTCGCAACTCCTTTATCTTTTCGGGGTTCCGAAGCCTTGTTGATTGTTCGGGACCTGGCTCATGCTGTTACGATGATGAGATAACTAGCGTGAGGCTTTTACGATAATGAGATACCTGCCATTGTCCATTTAGGACATTATTGGATCTGTTGTCTCTCGGAGGTGATTCCTCCTGACCTTGCCAAGTCCAAGCTGATTTATGGCTCAAATTTGACGAGACTCAGACAAAGGTGTTTCCAAATCGCGCGACTGAGGAAGACATGAAACTCGACCGACCCCATATTTCCAAAACTAAATCTGGATTCGAAGTTGTTCGTCGATCGCCTTTCCTGCGCATCTGAGGATGAAGCCCTAAGTTTACGGAGATGTCATTGGATTGGACTTCGACCGAAGGCTCTAGTTAGCATTGTTCCGTGGTGGCTTGGAGTCGACACAACCGCTTGTTCGGTGCCATATTGGAGTTCAGTGGATCCAAACGACGTAGATATGAGATTTCGACTTCTTTGGAGCCTTGATATGAGATTTGAATGTGGAAATCGTAGGAATCAGAAGTTGATTCTCACAGACCACGTCCTTGTTTTTATGAGGAACTAAAAGTGGTGATAATTTTGGAAACTACGACAGACGGAGCTTCCAAGACATTACGATATGGCGATACTGTGGATCGAAGGTTGCGATCACGACACTTCTTAAACTGGCAGTATCAGTCTTGATGTGACGCCGTTAATCGGTGTTGGCTATCTTTGATACGGTGTATCTAAGAGGTACCTGCATGGTAAGCACTCAAATGCCTAGGTCAATTTAGGATTGAAGATAGTGGTAGGGAAATTAGAGATTAGAGATTGTACATGAGCAACCTTTACGAAGGTATTTATAGCTTGAATATGACGGAGTAGGTTGGATAATGGGCCTCAAGCTATTAGACCTTTGGCCGGTGCGGAGTAGGTTTTTGATCATGAGATTTATGGTGTCCCAATCTCGACACAAGTCACCCTATCTATTAGCCA
The DNA here is from genome assembly GCF_029867415.1 of Vicia villosa. Classification (NCBI taxonomy): domain Eukaryota; kingdom Viridiplantae; phylum Streptophyta; class Magnoliopsida; order Fabales; family Fabaceae; genus Vicia; species Vicia villosa. Next base: position 339,065 of record NW_026705064.1, read on the forward strand.
ACCAATTTTTCAAACTAACATGTGCCGATTCAACTCTATTGGTGGTTGTATTCCCAATATATCGGACATTATCAGTCCACGCACACACAAAATTCTCCTTCACCTTATCAAGAATAGTGCTTTCAGCATATTTCAATAAACTCGGATACTTTTCACACACTTTCCAAAATTGAAAGACGGAATCGGCGTATAATTCTTTTGTCGAAGAATTTGCAATACGAGTCCATGCATCCATTATTTGTTCAACAATCACACTAGGATCCACCAATTTTCCATCTTCGTCTCTACTTGTTTCGTCCCCACCGCGAATTTAATCTTACTTCTCACATTACATGTTATGTGATATCGACAAAGTAATGCATTAGAAGAAGGAAACACCTTTTCCACCGTATTCATCAAAGCGCTATCATGGTCCGTAACAATCGCCTTGGGCATCTCAACTTGTTTCTTCAAAAGTGACCGACACACCTCTAATGCCCACCTAAAATTATCCTCTTTTTCACACTCCAAAAAAGCAAAACCAACGACGTAAGTCTTCTCGGTGGATGTAACATCTACCATCTGTAATAACAGAAGTCGATACTTGTTGGTCTTGTAGGTAGAATCAAGAAGGAACACTGTCGGGAAAGTGTTGAACAACTTTATCGAATCCGGATAAGTCCAAAAAATATCTCGGACCGTAACCCAATCGTCACAAGTTCTGTACCGCAACACATATTTGTTATCATCCAACTTCTTCAACAGTTGTTACACCTCACTTCTATCTCCCCTAATCGCCTTATTATTGCGCTACCAGATTTTATACAGTTGTCTTATATTTGATACATTGTCGGGTTCCTTCCGTTTCAATGTGGCCAGTATATTTTTCGGTTGGACATGATTCAAGGATATGTCATTAGTACATGTCTTCTCTTCCGGTTTGAGCCGACATACACTAGGATGTCCTTGTAATTTTCCGCACATGTCATGGTTATGCAAACCACAAATAACACTAAATCTCCACTTCTTGCTAGCCACCATGTGTTACCCTAAGATTTCGACTTGCTAATAATGGTAAGTGGTTTCTGAGATGTATGAGATTATTAAATAGTCCAAGGTAAAGCAGTCTGATTAAAAGGCTATTTTTAGTCAAGACTACCGTTCGACTATGAAAGACCATCACTGCCAGGGTTCGACTAAAGTTAGCAAGTCTACCATGCATGTTCGACTAAAATAAGTGAAAAACTTAGGTGTTTTGCCAAGTGTAGCTTTGAAGTCGGAAGGCATCAGAAGTCAAAGGAAGCAGTTTCAGACAGTTTTTTAGCAGTTTTCACAGGACACGTGGAAGCCTCACAGACGAAGATGCTGCATGTCGAAGACACGTGTTGGCTAGTAATCAGTCGACCGTTAGTAGTAGTTATTTTTATTTTCACTATTTAAGCAAGTTCCCGAGGAACAGTTTAGGGTCAGCATTTTCTACAAAAACACAAGTAAACTCAAATCTCTGTGCAATAATGAGTGACGAGTGCAACTTTGGAATGTATGTATGCATACCAGTTTAATTTATGCAATCATTTTACGTTATGCATTACTTTCAGTGCACATTTACTGCTTTTTATTGCTTTCATTTACTTTAAAGTCTTGAATTTCAGTGTTTACTTTTACTTTAAAGTTATTATTGCATTTAATACAAACTAGATACACATAATAGACAAATAAAAGCAATTAGTCCTGGAATATTCTAGTTGATTCCGCAAAAGTAACCTTTAAAAAGGAAACTAGCGCTTGTTTACCATATTTCTGGGTAAACACCATGTAACCACATATTTTAAATGGACACTCACATTTTTTAGTACTTGTGTCGTCTCTTTTAAATTTCCTTAGAAGAGGATGGTATTTCCCGCTTCTTTCGCACAACATTGTTACAAAAGTGTTTCTTCTTGCCGTACCATTATTCATTCTTCCTATTACCGCACCAAAACTAAGGTTAGTTGCATTCCTACGAATCCATATGAGCATGCTTTTCCGATCATCAAACTCTTGCTTGTTATTAAAGTCACCGCCGACATGAACCGCCTTTACGACTACCCCTTCAACCTTCAGTGAAACATCGACTGAAGGAACTAATTGTCTTGAGATATTATCGGGGTGCATCATACGTATTCGTAACCAATAACAGAAATACCACAAAATTACAAGACTGCTGTAAAAAAACAACACAGACACTTTCCGTAGATGCACCTCCGAAACGTGTTCATTTTCACACGTTCCATAGATGTACCTACGGAAGCAACATAACTTTTTTTTTTATAGAAAATTGATGCATAATTGGGAAATGCAATGGTTAAAGATGACTTACCTGAAATTGAGTCTTCTCTTGCTCCCTTTGATTTGGAGTGGAAAATGATATTGATGAACTAATGTTTTTGACGGTGGTGAGAGTGAGTGTTGGAGAAGAAATGTGACAATGTGGGTGATCATGCTGGTTCAAACTATATCAGATACTTCCATAGATACATCTACGAAATATTCTGGCGCTAAGTCATTTCGTAAATGTACCTACAGAACATTCCCTGAAGTGAATTTATTTGTAGGTTTTGCCAAGTTACACTAGTTTAAAATGCTTCCGTAGATACACCTACAGAAAAAATCAAATTTATAAAAAAAAAATACTTCTGGACGTGCATCTACGGAAGCAAGAGCATAATTGAAATTTCAAAGTGCCTAAGAGATCCAAGGTGTGTAATGAAATATTCTTTATTTTTAAATATTTTATCAAATCAAATTATTAATTTTTTGAAATTAAATAATGACCAAATGAAGTACACCCTCCGGTCACTATTATAAGCAAAAAAAATGATTTAATTCTTGGTCACTATTATAAGCAAAAATCAATTATTACTAAATCATTTAATGCTGTAATTCCTAAGATACCCCTATATTTCATTTTCCAATACTTCATTAAATTTAATAAAGAAGATATTATAGTAAATTTAATCAATGTTTTCTCCGAAATCTAAAAAGTTAACTACACTTAATTGAATTTCTTAATAATCGTGAAAACCATTTTTTTTTGCTTATAAATGTGACCGGAGGGTGTATATAGTAGATATATAAATTCAAAATAATAGACCATTTAAATACACCATTTCAATACGGTTAATTAAACAATTATGCTGACAAGGTATGCAAGTGTATCCACCGTGTGACTGCGGTGGCACCAACGCGTTTGGATACTCATTGGGCGGCCCTGCCATTTGCTGTTCACTACTCCCCCAACATAAAAAAATAAATTAAATAATAAAATAACTGAGTTATGACCCATTTGACCGTTTGAAAACGCACTTTCTCTCGCCATCAAATTAGCACAGCCGTGACGTTTATGCCGCTTCTCTCTTCGAACACTCCCACAACTTGCTTGCTTGCACAATCAATCCATCTTCCATAAATTTACTTAACACGCCTTCATAATTTACATACTATAAATACCATAACATACCATCAATTCCAATATTGCCAACACAAATATTTTATCATCTTCATAACCATATTCGTTCCTGTATTTTCGTTAATCTATTAGAGTATATATTACTTTGTTATAATTCAACTTCACTTTGTATAGTTCAAATTGCATTAACTTATTCCAGTTTTAGGGTTTCTTTGTTGCGAAGAATATATAATTAACATGAGGAGGGACGTGATGGAATTTGAGCGTGTTCTTACTTACTTTGATGAAGATGGCGACGGAAAGATTTCGCTGACAGAGTTAAGGAGTAGAATGACGAAGATTAGTGGAGATTTTCTATTGAATGAAGCAGAAATTGCAATTGAGTCATTGGATTCTGACGGTGATGGTTTATTGACTTTGGAGGATTTGATAATGCTTATGGAATCAGTGAGTGAGGATGAAAAACTGAAGGATTTGAAAGAAGCATTTGAAATGTATGATAATGAAGGGTGTGGGTTCATAACACCAAAGAGTTTGAAGAGAATGTTGAAAAAATTGGGAGATTCTTCTAAGACCATTGATGAATGCAAATTGATGATTGGAAGGTTTGATTTGGATGGGGATGGTGTGCTTAGTTTTGATGAATTCAGAATTATGATGAGATGACTCTGATTCTATAATGTTGCTGTGTCTGTGTCTATAGGCTGGTGTGATTTCATTCATTCTTTTGTATTATTGTATCTAATTACATTTAGGCGACTCATATGTACATTTACATGCAATGACAAATCATGTTTCAACCTCTAAATTCTTATGTCAAATCCAACCTCTAAATTTTTATGTCAAATACAATCTCTTTTAATTTTTGTTTGTATTTTTAAAATAAATGTAAAATGGAACATAAGCATTAAGCAAAAACAAAGTATAATTTGCATATTGATTTTCTAGCACTCAATAATAATGGGACGTGGAATGATATCTTGGTTTAAATAAAGATAAAAATTTCTTCTAAAAAGGAATTTTGTGCTTTTTTTGTTAGTTGTTGTAAAATTAGTTGTCTCTCATAAAGATATCATGAAGATCGTGAAGCTTTCTTATTCTGTTTTATCTAATTTGTTGTTGGCAGATTATGTGTGCAAAGATTGTGATCGAAAAGTAAAAAAATGCAGAAAAAAATAGATAACATATAAAAAATTGTATTAGTGAAACCTAAAGAAAATATTTATGATATGTAAAACGATTCATTCATTGTGTGAATTACATGATAATTTTGGAAAAATATTTCAAAATGAGAATTTGATTGTAAAAGTTTTTAGATCTTTAAACCGTAATTGGTAACCTAAAATCATTGTGATTTAAGGATCTAAAGACTTGTCTTTAATGGGTTTAACTACATTATTTAATAATTTACAAGAACACGAGACGGAGTTAAAGCGGTTAGGTGAATGGGGATGATGAAGGTGACAAGAAGAAGAAAAATTTTAGTCTGAAAATTACAAATGTCAAAAACATGGAGTTAGAAGATGAAGACGGTCAAGTGAACAATGATAAAGACATGAACTTCATGTCTAGAAAATTTAAGAAATTTCTAAGGTACGAAAAATAAACTTCAAAATTTTAAAAACAACAAGATGATTAGCAAAGGAACGAAGGAAGATCCTCATTCATTCCTACATGCTCTAAAAGTGGAAAGAAATGACACATGATCAAATTGCCCTCAAAAACAAAGAAGAAACCAAAATCAAAGAAAATTCAAGAAACCTTAAAAAGAAGCAAAGAAAATTTACATCCCTTGAGATGACAATAACATGAAATCTTTAGATGATGAAGAATCTAACTTATGTCTCACGATAGATCATGAAGAAGGTAACTTCACATTTTTCTTAATATGATTTATTTCACATTTTTAAGAAATTTAATAAAAAAACAAGTAAATTAAAACATCTTGGCTCTACCTCTAAAATCACAATTTCTTCCCTTGAATTTCAAAATAAAATTTTATTTGAAAAATTATAAAGTCTTACAAAGAGACAAAATATTTTAATTTAAAACTTTTCCTCTTCTCACGAAGTCTTAGTTGAATCTACCAAGTCGGATCAATGTGATGTTTTGAAAAATAAAAATGATGATTTAAAATTCACTTAATAAATTCATTAAAGAAAGAGAAAATTTGAATCTTTTCTAGATAATAACAAATCATCATATAATAAATCTGTTTCTTTTTTTATAAACCTAAAATCAATTCTAAATTTTTTATAAATGCAATTATTGTTTTTAAGTTTTTTTTTAATAAGCAATAGATTGATGGGGAGTAAAAGGGTTACTCCGCCCCGAATACACAAGGAAAGCTCCTAAGCCTCAAAACACGAGAGCGGAAGGATATTTCAATGATAAAAATTACAAGAGTCTACCCGTTTATAAAACGAATTGAGCCACCTCCAAGAATTGAAGATAATCTCCGATGTACAATCGGTAAAACTAAAAGATTTAAAGTGGTCAAACAAATTTAAATATAATGACTTGAGCCAACTTAAATCTACTAGAACACTAAACGGTTTGTTCCGTTTAGAAACCAAGAATGGATGTAGTTGGAGAACTGATGATCTTGAAATGGCACTGTTGATCTCTCTCCCGGCGATGCAGGGTTGACCTCCATGGTTAGCACTCTAACACCCGAGTCAGTTTAAGATTCAAGATGAGTGTAGTAAAAAATGAAGATCAGAGAATGTATCTTGCTTTTGCATGTGAACTAATTTGGGTAAAGTGGAATGGATTTGTGGAGAATTGAGCCTTAGCTATTTGGGCCTTTGGCCGGCCTAAAACAGGACCAAAAAAGAATTGTGTACTAAAGGTCAAATAATTTAAATTGTAATGCATATATGCTTGACAACTCAAATCCAAAATATGATAGTGGCTGTTCAAATCATATGACCGACACAACAATGTCGAGTATAGGAACAACGTTAAGATGAACGACTGAACGAGTTGCTTTTGAAGCTACCATTATGGAAATTTGTAGTTATCGAATCAGTTTACAAGAATCATTGTAGTGGCTCAATGAAGGAGATTAGAGGATTTTGACGTGTAATTTCAAGAGAATCAAGAAATGATGCTCATACAAGGCACAAATATTCCAATTTGGAATAGAAAATCTATGATGTGTTGAGGGAGTCTATCATGGAGTCTGTCTGATATGCAGGTGAGAGTCTTCAATGGGTAGATAGAGGGTGTACCTACAAGATTAACACTCCAATTCATAATTCAATGAGGTTAGAGAGATACAACTTGCAAGTATAAAATGAATATCACCTTAGTGTGGCAGAAAACCATGCTTCTATACAGACAGTGGTTAGAACTACCCCCGATTAATGCAATGCGAAATACAAAAGTCCAACATATTAATTCCAACAATTGAGATGGGTGTTATGCCTTACTCTAGTGGACATATTCTTTGTGGTGGTCTAAATGTACGTCAATCTTGAGCGGACAAATATATGAATTGGTCCTTTGAATTAGGCTAGTCTTATTCGATTGTATGATTGGTTCATAACACTACCTAAGTCGATAAAGGGATTATCTGGGTTTCCTAAGTAGCCTTAAGTTTGAAAGCTAATGGAAATAAAAAGGTTAAAAATAGGTACCTTAAATATCCTTGCAGATTCCAAAGAGCGAAGAACAAAGTAATGAAGGATGCAAAGTTGAAGCCCAAAAAGTTGCAACAATAATCTTGTAGGTTCTAAAGGACAAAGAATAAGGCAATGAAGAACATAGAATGTGAACTAAGGAAAATTTTCAACAACATTGACTGAAATCGCAAAGAGAGGATGAAAATTGATAGCGTTTGAAGACACATGAAGTTGAAAAGAAGAAATTAACTTCAGTCTCTCTATTTATAAACATGAAGAATGCCAAGATCAATATTAAAAAGTTGAGGGAAAATCAAAAGCCATGACTAACCGTCAAGTGGCCTCAATTTTGTAATGAGACTCAAGTGCAATCAAGTGCTCTAAACGTGTTATCTCCTTATCTTAGGTGGTGATGACACACAATGGCCTTCTGCAAATCATTGTTTTAATGACAAGGTGGGCATTAAATACACATGTTCTTGATGCCACCTGCTCTTGAGCATCGCAACATAGCCTCATCTATTTCTCAAGACAACCTCTCAGTGGACCTATCTCCTTAGCGAAACTCATGTTGGGACCAGTCTCACATATTCTAACATCTACATTCTTCACTCTAATAGTTGTAGCAAGAACTTGGGGTACAAATGTTTTGGGTTACCCTTGGTCCAATAAGACCTTCTCACTTCAGAGGCCCAATCCAACCGAAACGTTTACCATATGGAAAACATGTATACCGTTGCTCTAAAACATTACATAAGAGTAAAACTTTTGTCCACATCTCCATTGTAAATTTGCATCCAATGGTCGTCTGCAATCCATGTCGGGGCAACCAGGAACAGTTTTAATCGTCTCTCCTATATAAGAGTAACCATAAGTCACGCCTAAACATTACTCTCTATCACACTTGCACGATTCCATCTCTCTCTATCGCTGATTTCATCATTGAAATGTTAATCTTATAAATATATCTCTCTTTAATCGTCATAGACTTCTATCATTATATCTGAAGACCTTGTACGTCGACCACCTTCGACTCAACTTTATTTTCTATTTCATATACATCAATTTTATAAGATATATTTTGTCAAATTGAAATATTAATTTTTTGAAATTAAATGACGATCAAATGAAGTATATAGTAGATATATAAACTCTAAATAATAAACCATTTAAATGCACAACACACCTTTCCAATACGGATAAATAAACAACTTATGCTGACAATGCATGATGGCAGTGTATCCACCGTGCGACTACGGTGGTGCCGACGCGTTTGGATACTCGTGGGGCGGCTCTGCCATTTGCCATTCACTACTCCACCAACATTAAAAATAAATGAAATAATAAAATAACAAAGTCAGCATAATTGTCCTGGCCCGCGTTATCCATTTTCTCTCTCTTCTCTCAAGTCGCACTTTCTCTCACCAAACGAAATTTGCACAGCCGTGACGTTAATGCCGTTTCTCTCTTCCTCGAACACTCCCACCAACTTGCTTGCACAATCAATCAATCTTCTATAAATTTACTTAACACGCCTTCATAATTCTCATACTATATATACTCCATACCATACCATCAATTGTTTCATCCAATATTGCCAACACAAATATTACATCGTCTTCATAACCATAATCATTCCTGTATTTTCGTTAATCTATTAGAGTATATATTACTTTGTTATAATTCAACTTCACTTTGTATAGTTCAAATTGTATTAACTTATTCCAGTTTTAGGGTTTCTTTGTTGTGAAGAATATACAATTAACATGAGGAGGGACATGATGGAATTTGAGCGTGTTCTTAGTTACTTTGATGAAGACGGTGACGGAAAGATTTCGCTGACAGAGTTAAGGAGTCGAATGACGAAGATTAGTGGAGATTTTCAATTGAATGAAGCAGAAATTGCAATCGAGTCATTGGATTCGGATGGTGATGGCTTATTGAGTTTGGAGGATTTGATAACGTTTATGGAATCAGTGAACGAGGATGAGAGATTGAAGGATTTGAAGGAAGCATTTGAAATGTATGACAATGAAGGGTGTGGATTCATCACACCAAAGAGTTTGAAGAGGATGTTGAAAAAATTGGGAGATTCAAAGTCTATTGATGAATGTAAATTGATGATTGGAAGGTTTGATTTGAATGGAGATGGAGTGCTTAATTTTGAAGAATTCAGAATCATGATGGAGTGAATGATGATGCTTGTATCTTTCTCTCTTTGGCCTTGGGCTATCGGGTTTCATTCATTAATTCTTTTGTATAATATCATGCATAATTACATTCATGCGACTAACCTGTATATTTATATAGATGTTTTTATGTAATGAAAATTTTATTTGGAATTTGGAATTTGGATATATAAATTCTTGGCAAACACAAGGTCATTTGATTATTGTGAGTATTTTTGGAAAATTTCTTTACCCACCTCCTTATCGGGGTCACCCCTAGCGAAAACCCCACTTTACCCCTGTTTCGGAAATGCATTTCCGAAATATTTTTTTTTCTAAATTTTTCCAGACTTCGAAAGTGTATTTCCGAAAAAATCTCAAAAATTATGATTTTGATTAATTCGGAGATGCATCTCCGAAAAAACAAAAAAAAATCTAAAAATTCCAAAAATTAATTGTAGGATATTAATTAATTCATATATCATACATTTGATATAATTTATAAGTAATGAATAATAATAACTATATATTTTGATATAATTTATGAGTTATGAACAATAATTATTATATATTTCTATTCTGATTCATATTTTAAAATTTAAAATAATTTTAATTAAAAAAACTAAAATAATTTCACTTACAAAATGAATTATAATTTTTATTTATATATTTATATATTTATAATAATTATTATGTATTTATAAAAAAATTAAAAAAATGAGTGTTTTAATTTATATATTTATATAATAATTATAATCATTATTATATATTTATAAAAATTATTATATATTAAAAAAATATGTGTTTTAATTTATAATAATTATTATATATTTATATATTAATTATTATATATTTATATATTATATATTTATATATTTCACTTACAAAATTAATAATTATTATTATATATTTATATATTTCTATTCTGATTTTGTCTTAATTTTATTTAATGAATAAATTTTTATATTTAATTTTATATAATTCAAAATTTACTTATGAAATTAAAATGTTTTTGATTTATATAAGTTAATAAAATCATTTTTAACTTTAAAATTGTTTAGAAATTTTGATTCATCTTGATTTTATTGATTCACCTTCATTTTATTGATCACCTTGATTTTATACCTATTAATTGTATTGGTTCACCTTGATTTTAATTTTTTAATAATTATAATAATTATTGAATTCTTTCGGAAGGGTATATCCGAAACATTCCAAGACCAATTTGGTTTTGGAATATTTCGGATATGCATCTCCGAAGACACCCCCCCAAAAAAAAAGGTGTTTTCGGAAATGCATCTCCGAAAACTCAAAAAAGGGGTATTTTCGGAAATGCATCTCCGAAAACACCTTTTTTGTCGTGTTTTCGGAAGTGCATTTCCGAAATAAGACAAATTTTGAAAAAAAAAAACGTTTCGGAAGTGCATTTTCGAAGTGAGGGTATTTTGGATTTTTCATCAGAAGTGACCAAAAAGATAGGGAGGTGGATAAAGAAATTCTCAATTTTTGAGATATATGTAAACTCAAAGACAAACAATAGTAATAATAGAGATATAAAGAATTTTTAATTTTCTAATATTCAATAATAATGAGACATGGAATAATGACAAAGTAACTATACAAAGTATTTTATTAGAAACTAATATATGTTAAATGTATTATAGTTTAATTAGAAGCATAAAAAAAAATCTAAAATGTAATTTATGACATTTAAGTTAATTGGAAGCAGGGGCGGATCTAAGTGTTAGTTAAGAGAGCTAAATTATTGCTGTTAACAATGTTTGATCAGTATTCATAAAAAAATTTTGGGGCAAGACCAAAAGAATTTCTGATGGTAACAATGTTTGGCCAGTGTTCATATTTAAGTTCACAATTCTGAATTAATAGGACCCCTTTTTTATAGAAACCAAAAAGCTATAAAGCCGAAAAAAAAAAGACATTTACATTGAAGTGAACTTGTCTTTTCTAAAAATAACATTAATGTTTTTATATAAGCTTTTGAGTGTTTTGGATGAAATATTTAAAAAAAAATTTTTTTTAAGAGAATTTAAAATGATTTGACCAAAATTTATTATTTGAATATAAAATAAAAAATTGTTACAATAATATAAATTTATAAAATATTTTATTCAAAGTAAATTTAGGCTCTGTTTGGGAAGACCTCTTTTCGAGCTTATAGCTTATGTCTTATGTCTTATAAGCTCGTATGATAATTTAGACCCGTTTGGTAACGGTCTTTTCATCACGAGCTTATAGCTTATTTTACTAGCTTATAGCTTATTTTCCAGACGCTATTTCAAATAGCGTTTTAGCTTATGTCTTATAGCTTATTATTTTTTTATCCTTACTATTTTAATTAAAATTCATTTTTAACCCTTAAAATTTATTTTAATTTAAAATAAAATAATTATATATTAAATATCTTTTATGTCATTACATTTATAAGTTAATTTAACCGCTAATTTTACCAAACACTTCAGTTAACTTATAATCTATCAATCTTAACCATCCGCTATAAGCTATAAGCCATCAGTCATAAGCTATAAGCTATCAGCTAACTTATCAGTCAACCGCTATTTTTACCAAACAGACCCTTAAGGAATTTGAAATGATAAAAAAATAAAAAATTGAAATTGCTCATTCATTCTATATAATGCGAATGTTAACTTATTTATTATTAATTTTTTCAAATATTTTACAAGATGATTCACATATTTTATGAAAATTTCAAAATTTTCCTCAAAATTTTCAAAAATTATAAATAAGTCCTTAATAATTTTCAAATCTTATGAATTGGTTTCTTCAAATTTTAAAAATTACAAATTGGTCTCTATTTTTCATTTTAAATTTGCCTCAAAAGTTTTAATATTTATAAAATGACCCACAAAATTTAACAATGAATAATTTTAATGCTCCATCCAAACAAAAGAATTAAAAAAATAAATGGATTTCTATTAAATCATTGAAATTGCTTAGAATTTTGAATTCCTTAAAACTTTCTAATAACCCCATCTAAACACACTATAAAAGAACAATACCGAATACAAGTGGCAAAATTTCCATGTATGATATTTCAAAAGTTACGTCTTCTTCTCGTCCACTCCTTCTCTAAATGGGTACGGAGGGGTGCAGTTACCGTGCATAGATAAAAATCTATGCACCATGCATAGATTATTATGGACCCTTGGATCATTAGATCAAATTCTAGACATCAATTGTTATTACTCAATACTCAATACTCAATACTCACCACTCAATACTCAATACTCAATACTGGATTAAAAACATGATCCAATGGCTTATGTAGGCTTATGCATGGTGCATAAGTAAAATCCTTATGCATATTAGTCAAAGCCGGTACAGAGTGTGTAATAGAACAATTGTATTGGCCTAAGAAAAAATGTCCATAAAAAAAGAAGAATAAAGAAAACACATGAGTCTCGGGCGAGCATACAAGAAGGGTTATAGGTTCCCCAAAATTGTGACGCAGGTCGCCCGAAATATGCCATAAATCACCTGATTTGGGCTTGGGCCATCAAATTGAATTATCATCCACCCGCTTTATAAAATATGGGCAGTGACGTGTTCCCACAATAAATGATAGAAGAAGTCGGTCAATTAAAAAACTATTCTCCCTATAATCTACTTAATATAAATCTAAGGTTGTCATGATGACAACTCTAGACAAAATAGCCTCATGCTGATGTGTCATCCTCGCAAAATTTTCCCAACAAAAAATGTTGAAATCTCCTAATTGAAAAAATCATTATTATCTTAATAATCATTATTATAAAAATCTCCCAATTGATAATTAATATTAAAAACATCTCTGCTGAAGCGGTAGAGCGGCAAGCAAAAAGTAATATGTATTATTTATTACCGGGTGATATAGGTTATATCGTATTTTAGTCCACAGAGATTGGTGAGAAAAACTGTCGTTCGACTATCTCGCGTTCTAAGTTTCATGAATGGGTGCGTAAAGAAAATGCGGAAAAAGTAAATAAAAACAAATAAACAATTTCAATAGTCTAAGAGAAATAGTTATGGGATTGCATTTTATTCTACCTGTCGAATACTTAAACCTGAAGATCTTATCACAACACACTCACAATACGCATCAAAATCACCAGGCATCAATCGAGATGCCACATCAGTGTCTATGTCTGAAACACCGACGAAAGCTCAACGATGCTATTCACATCAGCGATTTCCCAACTGACACAAACAACACGAAGGCATTAAACTCGATATCCACTACGATTATTAGCCCTAGATCCATGTCTGGAATCTAGAAACTAACAGATATCATTCCTAATCAAGATCTATGATGTCCATGTCTGAAACAACACAAACCCGAAGCATTTAAGCAAAAAGATCAAGATCAACACCAATGATGATTTGTAAAGCAAATATATAAATGATCATAAGATCAACAAATGTACATACAATAAGAGTAGAAATATACATACAAACCTACCATTGGAATGAAACATAGGGAAGAAAGAAGATGAACTAGAAACTCTCACCGTATAAGGAAATCGAGACAAATCCATAGCCAATTCACATGATGTAGCACCCAATGGTGTTTCCTAAACCTCTAAACTATCAAAAATGGACCAGAGCTCAACTTTGTCAAAGAAGAGATGATAAAACCTAAGAAAATATGATTTTACCACATATATACTATTCTGAACTCGCAGACCTCGCTAAGCCAGACAGATCTCGCTAAGCGAGATTTCACTAATCCGTACACTATTCACAGATATTTTACACTAAACGACAAAAAATGATCTGGCTAAGCGAGCTTGCGAAGCTTTAGTTACTTCCAGAGGAACAAAAACCAGGCCATAGCGTGCTAGATTTTGCGCTTAGCGAGTTTGACAGAACTTTGGCTCTTTATTTCTTCAAAATGCGCATCCGGAGCTGTGCCTTCGACACTTTATTACTCGAGACTCCAAATATGCAAGAATACCTACAAAAAGACATTAAAACTATCAAACGGTACACAATTACACAAAAATACAATTATCCGTAAAGTAAACGTATTTACAAACAAATCAACATTTATTCAAACGATATTGTCAAAAAGAATAGATAACTGCAACAAAACTTATACACAAAAAGAGATACAATTTGCACTTATCAATCTCCCATTTCTCAAAATATATAGTCAGTTATATATATATATATATATATATATATATATATATTCAATTGATATACTGTTCAATTGATATATCAATTATGTACTGTTCAAAGAAGTAAAAGTGTGTGCATGTTCTTTCTGTAAGAGCAAAGAGATTCAGAGGTTCAAGTAGATATATTACACGTTTGAGGGTGAGGGCTAGATCACGATAACGAGTAGCCCTATACGTTGTTTTTGAGGCTGTTTAAAGGACCGACTCACGTGAGGTGAGAGAACCTACTGTTGGGCGGCACTGCTAGCTCACAGACGAGCGGTTGGAATGATGTTGCTAGGGTTACTCGAAGCAGGCTGCAGTTTGGGTTATGTTTGAATGTGCGTAAGTAAGTGTTGTTTGAGAGTTGTCCTTTATCCCCTTGAGGGATAATGTATTATAAGAGTTCTTCAAGACCTATGGTTTATGGCCTCATTGAACGTGGTTTTAAGCGCTCCCCTTTTTTTGGGAGATTATTGACCGACTATATTTTAGGAGTCAACAAGGACTCTATCTCATTCAACTACCATGTTGGGCGGTCCGCATGGGCGGCTGCAATGAGTTCTATCCAGGCGGCCCACTTCTTAGGCTATGGGCTTCTTAATCTATGACTTTTTCAAATAGGACGCTACAATGTCCCTCAAGCACGGGGGATTTTTCATAAAAAAGGGTGACATGTTTTAAAACCATTCTCCTTTCCTGAATGCGCCTATCGCATGACGATGATTTCCCTGGCTGAGGACGACGTTGGGGGGTTGAAACCCTCTTTCTGACGAGTCCTTCAAGGTAGGGCGATTAAAGTAGCAGGCAAGTCCTTTAGTGTCGAATATGCAAATTCGTAGATGCCTGTATGGCTTATGTATGTTAGCAGGTCTGGGGAAGTGTGCAAGTATTGAAGTGACATCTATTGATTTGTCTAGATTGAGTGTTAGAAAGGAAGAGACATGAGTGGCATTTAATGCACCTTATGATGACATTTCTCAAGAAGGCGAACCAATCCATAATGCTTGGACGTGACCTTTATGCGTGGATACTTTCCCACTTCTGGAAGCCTATTGGATGTTTGTGCGAGTCCGTTTCTCCTGAACTTCCTATATATTTTGGGGTGAAGTGTTCCTAGAGCGGACCATTTCGACTAGAGTTTTACCACTTCTCAATCACATACAAATCCAAACGCACAAAACATTTTTTCAACAACAAGATAACAATACACTGCTTTTAAAAAGGAAAAAGAAATCGTGCAAAGGTCCCTCTAGGTGTGCCACTTTGTTCACCGACGATTTTGGTAAACAATCACTTGGTTTTAAATTTATTGCTTGAAAGACCAAACTAGTAAATTCTGAGGCATATTGTGTGATTTCTCTTGGAAAAAGTGTGCATTAAAATTGTCACGACTCTAGTGTTGATTTTGTTAAGAAAAAATGCAAGTAAGAATAAAAAGAAACAACAACTCGACTGGGTCGAATTGATGGTCTGAGTAAAAAGACGTAAATAAATTTAGAAAGAATAAAAAGAATTTATTTGAAGGAATGTAAATGGGTGGACAATTACATATATTTTCTTCAGAAAATTCGTTTCTCGCTAGTGTGTGGATACTTTGAGTGTATATTGAAGTTTACAATGATTTTTGCCACCATTAATCGTAATACTAGAATCCCTATATATAATACTTGTAAAACAACTGTCTTCAACGTTCAACTGTCTTCCATCCGACACGTCATTCTTTGCATGTCGCGCTTGTCTTCAATTGATTTCCACGTGTCTTGGGTGTTAGAACAAGATTTGTTCTGATCAATATTCTTTGTTTTGATGATAACAAGGATATGAATTTTGTGTGAGATAATGTGGTACTCTAATACATTGCAATTTCCATTTCAGGAAATATATAAAGAGTATGCACAAATCAGCGGTCAGAAGCTTTGTCTCAGAAGGTTCAGCATGCAACATCAAAACATGGTCTGGCAAGACATCAGAAGATGGTCAAGGCAGAATCAGAACATGGGTCTATGAAAGCATCGGAAGAACTTGAGATCAGAAGCAGAAGCACTGAAGTTCTCATGGTATCACGCGCAGAAGCACTTCAAGGTCAGAAGACAAGAAGATGCTATGCACCAAGCTGTTTGACTCTGATGATATTCAAATATTATATTCACAAACATCGGATCAGAAGAAAGTACAGGTGGCAGGCTACGCTGACTGACAAAAGGAACGTTGGAAGCTATTAAAGGCAACGTCAGTAGACACAGCGTGAACAAGGCTCGAGGTAGTTGACAAAAGCGTGAAACATTAAATGCAAAGCTGTACGGAACACGCAAAGCATTAAATGCGCCCAACGGTCATCTTCTCAAGCGCCTATAAATATGAAGTTCTGATGAGAAGCAAGGTGGACGATTTTTGCTAACAATTAACTTGCTGAAACGCTGTTCAAATTCAAAGCTCAGAAACTTCATCTTCATCAAAGCTTACTACATTGCTGTTGTAATATATTAGTGAGATTAAGCTTAAACGTTAAGAGAAATATCACTGTTGTGATTATAGCTTTTCAGAAGCATTTGTAATACTCTTAGAATTGGTTACATTAATTTGTAAGTAACTAGAGTGATCAAGTGTTGATCAGAATACTCTAGGAAGTCTTAGCTTGTGTCTAAGCAGTTGTAATTAGAGTGATCACGTGGTGGTCAGGATACTCTAAGAAAGTCTTAGCTTGTGTCTAAGCATTTGTTCCTGGAGTGATCAGGTTGTGATCAGGATACTCTAGAAGACTTAGTCGTGGACTAAGTGGAAAACCATTGTAATCTGTTGCGATTAGTGGATTAAATCCTCAGGTGAGGTAAATCACTCCGTGGGGGTGGACTGGAGTAGTTTAGTTAACAACGAACCAGGATAAAAATAACTGTGCATATTGTTTTTATCGTTCAAGTTTTTAGACTACACTTATTCAAACCCCCCCTTTCTAAGTGTTTTTCTATCCTTCAATTGGTATCAGAGCCTGGTTCTAAGGTGCAAGCACTTAACCGTGTTTAGAAAAGATTCAGGAAGAGAAAAACACTTCAGTAAAAGATGGCTGGTGAATCTCAATCAAATCCAACTGCATCTACATCTGGCTTTGCTGAGCAATACAATGGTAACAATGGTTATACTAGACCACCAATATTCGATGGTGAAAACTTTGAATATTGGAAAGATAAACTGGAAAGTTACTTTCTTGGTCTGGATGCTGATCTATGGGATCTTCTGTTGGATGGTTACAAACATCCTGTTAAAGCTACTGGTGTAAGGCTCTCGAGAAGCGAAATGACTGATGATCAAAAGAAAGATTTCAAAAATCATCACAAATGCAGGACTGTTTTGCTGAATGCTATCTCTCATGCTGAGTATGAGAAGATATCTAACAGGGAAACGGCCCATGACATATATGAGTCCTTGAAAATGACTCATGAAGGAAATGCTCAAGTCAAGGAGACTAAAGCTCTTGCTCTAATCCAGAAATATGAAGCCTTCAAGATGGAGGATGATGAAGATATTGAGAAGATGTTCTCAAGATTTCAAACTCTAACTGCTGGATTGAGAGTTCTGGATAAAGGCTACACCAAGGCTGATCATGTAAAGAAGATTATCAGAAGCTTACCCAGAAGATGGGGTCCAATGGTAACAGCATTCAAGATTGCCAAGAATCTGAATGAAGTTTCTTTGGAAGAGCTTATCAGTGCCTTGACAAGCCATGAAATTGAGCTGGACGCAAACGAGCCTCAGAAGAAAGGTAAGTCTATTGCATTAAAATCTAATATTAAAAAAATGCACTAACGCTTTTCAGGCTAGAGAAGAAGATCCTGAAGAATCAGAATCTGAAGAAGAAGATGAACTGTCCATGATCTCCAGAAGGGTGAACCAACTCTGGAAGAGCAAGCAAAGGAAGTTCAGAGGCTTCAGAAGTTCAAAGAGATTTGAACGTGGAGAATCTTCTGGTGACAGAAGATCTGACAAGAAGAAGGCTGTCTGCTATGAGTGCAGTGAGCCTGGACATTACAAGAACGAGTGTCCAAAACTTCAGAAGGAGAATCCCAAGAAGAAGTTTCATAAGAAGAAAGGTCTTATGGCAACATGGGATGATTCTGAATTAGAATCAGAATCAGACTCTGAAGGAGAGCAAGCCAACTTTGTGCTGATGGCTACAGAAGATGATGGATCAGAATCTACATCAGAATCAGATTCTGAAGAGGTATTTTCTGAACTATCTAGAGAAGAGTTAGTTTCCAGTTTAACAGAACTTCTGGAACTCAAGGCTCATCTTAGTATCAAATACAAAAAGCTGAAAAAGCAGTTTGAATTTGAAACTAAGAAGCTGGAATTGGAAAATTCTGAACTGAAGGAAAAAGTTTTAAATCTATCCAAAGATAGTGGATCTCCTTCTGAAACAGAAAAATCCATTCCTAGCATGAATCATATTCTGAAAGAATATGACTCGAGCTTCAGAAAGTTCTTATCTAGAAGTATTGGCAGAAGTCATCTTGCTTCTATGATATATGGTGTTTCTGGAAACAGAAGGTTTGGTTTTGGCTATGAGGGTGATACCTCACATAAATTTGAACCTACTGATGATCTGAAGATCACATACATGCCATTGTATGATCAGTTCAAATATGGCCATACACATGATATTAGGCTCACTTCACATGCACAAAGTTTTCACATAACACACACCAAGAAGCATGTGACACATCCTAAGAAATATCATGCTGACAAACCTAAAGAATATCATGTTGTTCCTCCTGTTAAATATTTTGCTAAACCTAAGTTCAATCAGAACTTGAGGAGAACTAACAAGAAAGGACCCAAGAAATTGTGGGTACCTAAGGAGAAGATAATTTCTGTTGCAGATATCCTTAGCGGCAAAGAGGACAGAAAGCAAAATGTCATGGTACCTGGACTCTGGGTGTTCGCGACACATGACGGGAATAAGGTCTACATTCCAAGACCTGGTGCTTAAACCAGGTGGAGAAGTCAAGTTTGGAGGAGATCAGAAGGGCAAAATCATTGGCTCTGGAACCATAAGTCTTGGTAACTCTCCTTCCATATCTAATGTACTTCTTGTAGAAGGATTAACGCATAACTTATTGTCCATAAGTCAATTAAGTGACAATGGTTATGACATAATCTTCAATCAAAAGTCTTGCAAGGCTGTAAGTCAGAAGGATGGCTCAATCCTATTTACAGGCAAGAGGAAGAACAACATTTATAAGATTGATCTTTCTGATCTTGAGAAGCAGAAGGTGACTTGTCTTATGTCTGTTTCTGAGGAGCAATGGGCCAGGCACAGAAGATTAGGTCATGCTAGTTTGAGAAAGATTTCTCAGATTAACAAACTAAATCTGGTCAGAGGACTCCCAAATCTGAAATACAAATCAGATGCTCTTTGTGAAGCATGTCAGAAGGGCAAGTTCTCCAGACCTGCATTCAAGTCTAAGAATGTTGTTTCTACCTCAAGGCCGTTAGAACTCTTGCACATTGATCTGTTTGGCCCAGTCAAAACAGCATCTGTCAGAGGGAAGAAATATGGATTAGTCATCGTTGATGATTATAGCCGCTGGACGTGGGTAAAGTTCTTGAAACACAAGGATGAGTCTCATTCAGTGTTCTTTGAATTCTGCACTCAGATTCAATCTGAGAAAGAGTGTAAAATCATAAAGGTCAGAAGTGATCATGGTGGCGAATTTGAGAACAGATTCTTTGAGGAGTTCTTCAAAGAAAATGGTATTGCCCATGATTTCTCTTGTCCTAGAACTCCACAGCAAAATGGAGTTGTAGAGCGAAAGAATAGGACTCTACAAGAAATGGCCAGAACCATGATCAATGAAACCAATATGGCTAAGCATTTCTGGGAAGAAGCAATAAACACTGCGTGTTATATTCAGAATAGAATCTCTATAAGACCTATTCTAAATAAGACTCCTTATGAATTGTGGAAGAACAGAAAGCCCAACATTTCTTATTTCCATCCTTTTGGATGTGTATGT
Organism: Vicia villosa; assembly: GCF_029867415.1. Lineage (NCBI taxonomy): Eukaryota > Viridiplantae > Streptophyta > Magnoliopsida > Fabales > Fabaceae > Vicia > Vicia villosa. Next base: position 359,477 of record NW_026705064.1, read on the forward strand.
TTTATTCTGAATACTAAAGATCATCTTGGTAAGTTTGATTCCAAAGCACAAAAATGTTTCCTTCTTGGATATTCTGAACGCTCTAAAGGCTACAGAGTATACAATACTGAAACATTGATTGTAGAAGAATCAATCAATATCAGGTTTGATGATAAGCTTGGTCTTGAAAAACCAAAGCAGTTTGAGAATTTTGCAGATTTTGATATTGATATATTAGAAGTTGAAGAATCAAGAAGCAAAGCTGCAGAAGCTGGCAGTCTCAGAAGCAATGGATCAGAAGATCAAGTTGCTGCATCTTTAGAGAATCTTAGGATTTCTGAAGAACCAACTATCAGAAGATCACCTAGACTTGCCTCAGCTCATTCAGAAGATGTGATCCTTGGAAAGAAAGATGATCCCATCAGAACAAGGGCATTCCTTAAGAATGACAATCAGAAGCAGTGATCAGAATCAGAAGGCGTAAAGTCTATTCAAAATTTTACAGCTGTCATGTATTATCTGATGGTGAACACGTGTATGTACGATTAGTACAAAGCGTGCAGTTGAAAAGACGCCGACCTAGGTAACTGTGTTAAATCATTTCATTTAACACGTTCTCTCACCTAACGACACTTATCATTTAATGTAAATTGATTTCTCGTGATTCTGTAACTGTTCATTTTCTAATCTTATTTCATTTTTTTAAATCCTTATCTATATATATTATTTTCAAATCATCTCATATATCTTTTTCGCTCCTTGTCCCTCTTTCTTCTTGCATACTCTCTTTTGAAACCTTCTTAGTCGTTTCTAAAACCCTAACTGAAAACCCAGAATTTGTTCTTCCTAGTTGTTCATTCTGTTTCAATGGCTGCTTCTTCATCTCAAAATGTTGGTTCATCTACTCTTCTCCATATTCAAGATGAAGTAAATCAGGAACTCACTCCAGTTGTTGCGTGCTCCATTCCTAAGGATAAATTAGAAGTTCTATGTGAACTCATGGTTGATTTTGATAACATTGAAGAACACGATTTTCATCTCAAAGAAGATATAATTTTTCAAGGATGGACTTCATTGTTCGCTGAGTTCTGTGGACCAGTCTACCCAGACCTTGTCAAGGAATTCTGGGTACATGCAGTTGTCGCCCCTAAATCAATCTTGTCCTTCGTCCATGGAAAATTTGTGGTAGTGACTGAGAACATCCTAAGGATGATGTTTGATCTAAGAAACGCTGAGGGAGCTTTTGAAATCGATCAAAGGGTAAATTGGAAAGATGTTTTATCTACTCTCTACCCAGACATAAATGAAACAAAGAATGTCAAAGACTTGAGAGATCTCTACAAAATCTGGACCAAGATTCTTCTTGGGTGTTTCTATCACAGGAAAGGGACACATGCTTCTGACTTCATCAACAATGAGCAAAAATACATACTGTACTGCATTGCCACTAAGAAGAAGGTTGATGCTATCTACATTATCTTCAACCATATGTGGAAGGCTGTGAAGGAGTCCAGAAATGCCTTCAGAGAAAAAATTTGTACCATCATTCCGTTTGGTAGAATTATCTCAAATATTCTGGTTCATTCCAAGATTGTTGAGGACCTGGAATCTGAAGGTATTATCAAAGACCTTGCTGTCTCAACTGGGGCCTGTCTAAATGCTTTCACTTTAAAGAAGATGAAGGTGATTAAGGCTATCATTAAGACTCCCCAACCTCTTGCTGGAACAAGAATCAGAAGAGAACCAGTTCTAGCTGAATTTGAAACCTTCTTCAATAGTGAGGTACCAGAAGTCAGAACTAGGTATCTGAAGTCACAAAAGAGGATAAAAGTCTTAAAGATCAAGAGAAAGGTGCTCCAATTATAGTAAATCACAAGAAGGAAGAAAGGACCAAAAGAAAGTTTGATCATCCTGCTGCTACCACTGAGAAAGAAGTGGTCCCAGAAGAAGTCATTGCAAAGGTTGTTAAGGCTGTTTCTGTTGATTTTGAGAAGAATAAGAAGGAAGCTGAGAAAAAGAAGAAGAAGTCAAATAACAATGCTGAGATTGTTGAAGTTGTTGAGAAGAAGAAAACCAGAAAAAGGAAGTTGATTCTTCAAGAATCTGATGAAGAAAATGTTGTTCAAGAGGCTGTGAATCAACAGGAAGTTCTGGCGAGCGTCAGAAGGAAAGAAATCTCTAGTGGCAAAACAAAAATTGTTGAAGAGCCGAAGAGTAAGAAGCAGAAGAAGACTGAGGCTGTGGTCAAAGCCCTTCAGAAAGCATCCAAAGGTATATGTATTTCTGAACCTGATTCTACTCCTGCTAGTATTTCAGAAGTTGCACCAATAGCAGTTGCCCCTATCCCTGAACCAGAAAAAGACACATCAGAATCACCTATAACTGTCCATGTTCTTACACCTCCATCTTCTCCTGTAACCATTCCTTCTCCTCCACCCACCATCAATCCTGTTCTGGATATACCACCCCTTCAAACTCTCTTTCCACCTCACACAAATATCTCCATCTCTCAACCTCCTCCCCATGCCAACTTTGAACCCATTTCTTCTACCTCTCAAAACAACCATAGTGGTTCTGATCTTCCAACCTCTGCATCACTTGAACAGCTACTCCGTGATTGCAACTACACTCCCAAGCCTCGTCCTGAAGCTGAAGTGGTAGTGTTAGATTCTGATACTGAAGCAGAATCTTCTTATAGATTGGATAGAGAACCTCAACCTTATTTCATCCCCAATCCTGCCTTTTCAAAAACCAAAATAAAATCCCGCCTTGTCTACCCTATTGGTGTAATTTTTGAAAAAGTAAAGAGGAATCTCAGAAGTATCTTTGACACCCTCAGAATTGCTGAAAGTTCTGGCCTGAATGACGTCGCTATGAGGAAGTTCTGGAGGATCTTACGCAAAGAATCAGATGCTCTATTTATAGAACTTTAGGAAGCCTGTGTAGAAGCTGCTCCACGGCCTCGTGGAATTCTGAGAAGCTATGAAGACTTCTGGTTTGCCCGTCTCAGAGGAAGACATACCTTAGAAGAAAAGCCCTTTGTGGATGAATTGGAAGTAGCAAGATTGGCTGCTGCATTGGAAGCCAACCCTTGCAGGGAGATTATGGTCTGGATACCTCAACATCCAGTTCTGCTCGGGGATTTCAAAACCCTCTTTGACTTTCTGAGGGAAAACCCTTCTAAGGAAGACCCAAGCTTGGTCATTCCAGATGTTGTTGACCCACCAGAAGTTGAAGGTCCTTCTGCTCCCAGGAATCTAGCTGCCATTCTTCAGGCACTTGAGAATGGAGATTCTGAGATTCCAGCTGCAGATTATGGAGATGCTTCTATGCAAGAAGCAGATGTAGAAGATCATGTTGATGAAACAATTCATGTTGAGGAAATCCCTGCAAATGATCTATCTATGGAAGCTACAGATCACAATGCTATTCCTATGGTTAGAAGCGGTGAAGCTTCTTCTGATGAATCTTCCCGTCTTGCAAGGACTCTGGAAGTTCTTCAGAAGAACCAGAAAGAGCAAAGCTCAGTCAATGCTTAGTTTAGAGCTTTCATAGAGAAGTAGAATGAGCACAACAATGGGGTTCAAGAGATGCTGGCCAAGATCTTGTCAAGGCTAGGGTCATCTTAGATTGAGTCTTTGTTGTTTTGTTTTTGCTTTTGTTGCATCTGTTTTGTGCATCTTATCTTCCTTCTCTTTGTGTACTTCTGTACTTGTCTGTTTGAACTTCAATGAAAATCATCTTTTTTCTTCCGTGTGTTTCTTTTTGTTTTTATCTGAATCTTTTATGTTTTTGATGATATGACAAAAAGGGGGAGAAATATGTGATAAATGATTTGATTTAATCAGTTGCTTTACTAACAGAACTTGTAAAGTTCTACTCTTTAAGTTGTGTTGTTGCAGGAATCAAAGATTCAAGATCAACATAAGAAGCAACAAAATGAATCAAGATCTTGGATTCTTGAAGCAAGCTGAGTGCTAGGAAGCTTCAGAATCAGAAGCAAGAAGGAAGAATGATCAGAAATTCTGATAATAGAATATGATCAGAATCATTGTCTATTTGCTCTGGTACATTGTCTATTGGATCTGATATATTCTATATGGCTTATATGGCTCTGATACATATTTTGTGTTCTGATACACATTTTATGTTCTAACTCATTCATGCTGACTTTTGTCGTTTAGTTTTGTTCTGTAACATTTCAGGATGTAGAGATGCTCTGATGATGCTCTGGTACATTCAACAATGTTCTGATACAATCTAGCATGAAGTGATGTAAGAAGAAATTCAAAGCTCTGAAGCTATCCGAGGGAAGCAGAAATCAGAAGCTGTGAATGTTCTAAAGATCCAGAAAACTCAAGTTCTGAAGCTGTCCTAAATGGAAGCATGAATCAGAAGCTGTGAATGTTCTGAAGATCAAAGAAATTCAAGTTCTGAAGTTGTCCTAAATGGAAGCAGGAATCAGAAGCTGTGAATGTTCTGAAGATCAAAGAAATTCAAGTTCTGAAGCTGTCCTAAATGAAAGCAGGAATCAGAAGCTGTGAGTGTTCTAGGGATCTAAAGAAATTCAAGTTCTGAAGCTGTCCAATGGAAGCAGAAGTCAGAAGCTATGAATTATCATAAGACATAAGCTTATGTGATCGTCTCTACCGAAATAATCAGGGAAGTCTTTTATTATTAAAGTTCTTCGAGTATTTATTTCAGGGGGAGATTATTCATCTCAGGGGGAGATTGTTAATCTCAGGGGGAGACATATTCACATGCTTATGCTATAGCTGTGTAATTTGTCTTTAGCCGTCTGCTCTTTCTGATCGCAAATTCATATCATTTATATATGTTTTTGTCATCATCAAAAAGGGGGAGATTGTTAGAACAAGATTTGTTCTGATCAATATTCTTAGTTTTGATGATAACAAGGATATGAATTTTGTGTGAGATAATGTGGTACTCTAATACATTGCAATTTCCATTTCAGGAAATATATAAAGAGTATGCACAAATCAGCGCTCAAAAGCTTTGTCTCAGAAGGTTCAGCATGCAACATCAGAACATGGTCTGGCAAGACATCAGAAGATGGTCAAGGCAGAATCAGAACATGGGTCTATGAAAGCATCGGAAGAACTTGAGATCAGAAGCAGAAGCACTGAAGTTCTCATGGTATCACGCTCAGAAGCACTTCAAGGTCAGAAGACAAGAAGATGCTATGCACCAAGCTGTTTGACTATGATGATATTCAAATATTATATTCACAAACATCGGATCAGAAGAAAGTACAGGTGGCAGGCTACACTGACTGACAAAAGGAACGTTGGAAGCTATTAAAGGCAACGTCAGTAGACACAGCGTGAACAAGGCTCGAGGTAGTTGACAAAAGCGTGAAACATTAAATGCAAAGCTGTACGGAATACGCAAAGCATTAAATGCGCCCAACGGTCATCTTCTCAAGCGCCTATAAATATGAAGTTCTGATGAGAAGCAAGGTGGACGATTTTTGCTAACAATTAACTTGCTGAAACGCTGTTCAAATTCAAAGCTCAGAAACTTCATCTTCATCAAAGCTCACTACATTGCTGTTGTAATATATTAGTGAGATTAAGCTTAAACGTTAAGAGAAATATCACTGTTGTGATTATAGCTTTTCAGAAGCATTTGTAATACTCTTAGAATTGATTACATTAATTTGTAAGTAACTAGAGTGATCAAGTGTTGATCAGAATACTCTAGGAAGTCTTAGCTTGCGTCTAAGCAGTTGTAATTAGAGTGATCACGTGGTGGTCAGGATACTCTAAGAAAGTCTTAGCTTGTGTCTAAGCATTTGTTCTTGGAGTGATCAGGTTGTGATCAGGATACTCTAGAAGACTTAGTCGCGGACTAAGTGGAAAACCATTGTAATCTGTTGCGATTAGTGGATTAAATCCTCAGGTGAGGTAAATCACTCCGTGGGGGTGGACTGGAGTAGTTTAGTTAACAACGAACCAGGATAAAAATAACTGTGCATATTGTTTTTATCGTTCAAGTTTTTAGACTACACTTATTCAAACCCCCCCTTTCTAAGTGTTTTTCTATCCTTCATTTGGTGCTTCCAAATATGATCAAAAAATTGTTATTAGGTTTGATTGAAAACTTGCCTTAGTCGAACGTCCTTAGATCTGTCGAAGTGAGCATCTTTGAACTTTTGAATTTTTTTTCTAAGTCTTAAACCAAAGCCTTCAGTAACGTCCAACATTGGTATTTCGACTCAAAACTTGCTTCTGTTAGAAAAATATGCAAACTCACGCTTTGTGGAGTTTCGACCATTTTTCGTTGTCGAGCTAGCGTTGTGATTTTTCTTGGTTAACATGATGCCACCTACTCCAACTCCAAACCAAAACCGAGTTTCATCTCCTTTCCTTCCTGTGTCATCTTCTCAATTGCCATATCTCCTCAATAAAACTTGTGTTGGGAATGGTCTCCTGAATTGTAACATCTACATTCCTCACTCCATTACAAGTGACAAGGACTTGAGGGGGAAACTATTCTAGGCTAGCCAAAGGTCCAATAAGACCTGCCAAATTTTGAGGCCCAGTCTAACCACCATATGATGAACGAGTGTATCTTCGCTCATAGATATCACATAAAAGTACAGCTTTCGTCCTCATCTTCACCGTTGATCTGCAACTAATGACTGCCTGCAATTCAACCTACCGTTCTAACTGCCTCCATCATTTTCAACCTACCGTTGACCTGAAATTCTTCTTTGGTGGTCTCCTTCAACCCACCCTCATTTTTTTTATTCATTTACGGAATAAAGAAAAAACAAATATGTCAAATTTTCAAAATATAATTATTTTTATAATTTTATTCAAATTGAAGTATTAATTTTTTTTAAATGAAATGATGAAGAAATGAAGTATATAGTAGATATATAAACTCTAAATAATAGACCATTTAAATGCACGACACAGTACACACCTTTTCAATACGGATAAATAAACAACTAAGCTGATAAGTTATGACAGTGTATCCACAATGTGACTGCCGTGGCACCGACGCGTTTGGATACTAATTCATTAGGCGGCCGTGACATTTGCCATGAAGTAAATAATAAAATAACTAAGTCATGACCCATTTGACTGTCAATATTATTTCTAGGCCATTTGAAAATACCCCCTGGCCCGCGTTATCCATTTTGTCTCTCCAACCATTTGCACATGCCGTTGACGTTTATGCGTTTTTTCTCTTCACAGCAACTTGCTTGCGCAATCAATCAATCTTCCATATGTTTATTTAACACGCCTTATTCATAAATCATTTACTCCTATAAATACTGCATAATATACCATCCATTGTTTCATACAATTTGGCCAACACAAACCATATTCATTCCTATAGTACTACCATACTAGTTCGTTTCGTTAATCTAATAAAGTATATTGCTTCCTTGTAATTGAAATTCAATTCGCACTGTTTGAATTTTATTAACATATTCCAATTCTAAGGTTTTTTGTTGTGAAGAATATATAACTAATATGAGGAGGGACATGGAATTTGAGCGTGTTCTTACTTACTTTGACGAAGATGGCGACGGTAAGATTTCGCCGAACGAGTTACGGAGTCGAATGGCGAAGATTAGTGGAGATTTTCAGTTGAATGAAGCGGAAATTGCAATTGAGTCATTGGATTCTGATGGTGATGGTTTATTGAGTTTGGAGGATTTGGTTACGCTTATGGAATCAGTGAGCGAGGATGAGAAATTGAAGGATTTGAAGGAAGCATTTGAAATGTATGATAATGAAGGGTGTGGGTTCATAACACCAAAGAGTTTGAAGAGGATGTTGAAGAAATTGGGAGATTCAAAGTCCATTGAAGAATGTAAATTGATGATTGGAATGTTTGATTTGAATGGGGATGGTGTGCTTAGTTTTGAAGAATTCAGAATTATGATGAAATGATTCTGATGCTATGTTGCTGTGTCTATTGAGGCTGGTGGGTTTTATTCATTCTTTTGTACATTATTCAAATAATTTGTGTGTAATTTAAAAATATATGTTAACAGAAGATAAAAAAAATAAAAGAGAGGTAAAGTTTTGTTTTAAGCTTTTCTAGCAGTCAATAATAATGAGATATGGGATAATATCTGTGTTTAAATAAAGACATCAAAGTTTTTTTCCTAAAATGAATTTATAACATGCAAGTATGGGTCAATAATCATTTCCCAATGGATAGGCGATGATTTTATATCGCTTTCAAAATGAAGTGTTATAAAATCTATATAATTAAGGAGAACAAGTAGAAATGAAATATATTGAAATAAAAATATTGATTTGATGTGATATCGGCTGCCTTACTACTAATAAGTAATAAAACCTTTCTATTTATCAGACAAAAATATAAAATGTTGGTGTGAACTTTTTAAACGTGTATTTATCAAAAGACATGCAAAAGATATGGATATGTATGAAGACTACAACCATATGTTGATTTGGTTTTGATTAGGGGTGGCAAACGGGCATGCCCGCGCCCGTTTAGCCCGCCCCGCAAAAGCCCGCAAATAAACGGGGCGGGGCGGGCATAGTTGAAGATACGGGCCTAAAACCTAGCCCCGCCCCGCAAAAAAGTGAGGGCGGGGCGGGCAAAGCCCGCGGGCATTGCACCTTTTAAGCCTAAAAACATAAAAATTTATGAAAATGCACATGCCCACAAAAGCCCGCGTTGAAAACGGGGCGGGGCGGGACGGTCACATTAGAGGGTGAGGGCCTAAAACCTTGGCCTGCCCCGCACTAAAGTGCGGGTAAAACGGGCATGCCCAACGGGTCGGGCCCGTTTTGCCACCCCTAGTTTTGATGCTTACAAGGCTCTTAAGATAAGTCTTTATTAGTCTTGATGCTGGAGGCTTTCTGGTTAAAATGATAGTATATCTGATATGTTGGTTCAAGTGATGATGCTTGAAGATTGATCAAGTGATGGTGTTTGACATGTTGATTTAAGTGATGGTGTTTGACGATTGATCAAGTAATGATGCTTGAGATGTTGATCAAGTGATGGAGTTCGATGTGTTTATGATTCAGGTGATGATGCTTGATATGAACAATATTTAGTGCTTCAATCAAGTGATGATGCTTGATATGACCAAGTGATGGTACTTGGTACTTGATACTTAATTATCCCATAAATTATTTTTAAATTTACACCAAGTTTTCCCCCCTATAAATAGAGAACTTCTCTATCATTTCAAATCATCCGGAAAATGGGTTTTGACCCTTCTTTCTCACTCTTAATTCTTTTTCTACAAATATCTCATTTCTCACTTTAGTTTTGTCTTAGTACTTTGAGAGTGATCATATGCTTTTTGAGGATTATTGTTTCTGGTGAAGGGTAAATTTGTAAATTTTTCAAGAATGTATCATCTCTTGTGTATTATTTACTGATCCACTGTCGCGCACGGATCAAAACGAGTAACTTTAAAAAGCGTAGTATAGCGACAATGACTCGAGTCGTATCGTATGGATTCTTGTATTATATTAACTAATCAAAATCGATTTAGGGGGGTTTGGTTTAGGATCGATTTAATAATAACAGAGTGAAAAAGTGATTAAAATAAGTGATTATGTAAATAAGCTAAAACGACAATTCTACTGATTCGGTTACCGACTTATCACTGGTTCAATAAACTTCAATCCCCTAAGCGGATTCTATTCCCCTACCGATTACAACACCAATTAACAAGCGAAATTGACATTATAAGGTTTCATTCCTATTTTCCAAATAAAGCAAACGGATTAGGCACAATCACGAATTAAGCAAACGTGATTCTAACATACACACTTTAACGATTAAGCAACGATAAAGTACGATTAAAGTCAAAGAACATAAATCAATCGGTATAAATCAATAATATTCTATATAACTCGAATTAAGAAAACAAGACATATAGATTAATATCAAAAGGGAAAAGAAATTGAATTAAAGATTAAAAACCTCAAAGTATTGGAAACCGTAACCAGCAGAAATTGCCTTCGGGGATTAGTTCCTCATCATTCGTACAAAGCTTTCAAAATTATTTCGTGAAAAGTAAAAAGTGACAGCATTAACAGTACGGCCAGACCTAGGTACTAGAGAGAATCAGCCAAAACCGTTTATGACCCAACTGGGTCAAATTACAAAACCCAGGCCCACTACTAACGACCCAAAATTGAAAATAAACTAGTGCTGCAGTTTCAAACACAAATCTGGAAAATATAGGCTCCGAATCTGACTTCCACTCCAACACGAAAGTCGTAACTCTCTCTCTCTTAGCTTTCCGGAGATTATTAGAACGCCTCAATCAGATTCCTGGAACTCCAGTTATAATCATTTTCGTGAAAGCTACTGAAGCTGAAAATTAAGTACGAAAATCAATTAAAGGCAAAAATAAAGTAAAATATAAAAACATAATAAAACATAAGAATAACCAAAATGAAGTAAAGAAATTCCTAAGTAAAAGTATAGGAGAATGTGCATCAAGATGCACTGATCATTTACCTTGTAAAAATGCGTTGTTTGGTGCTGAGCTAAACCATCACAAAGATTTCTTTTGGTTATTGAGGTAAACTTGTGAAAACCTCGTATTATAGTTGAGGACGTCTCTGTAGTTAAAACTCTTAAGCGGTTATGAACTTTAGCTTACTATTAAAAAGCTCTCAAATGGTTGTGAAGGTCTCTTTACTTAAAAATTCGTCTTGGTTGGGTACCTACCGTTTGGCCTGACTTTTTGTTGACCTATTTTCTACTTTAAAGGAGAAGGAGGGCCAAACATTATTTAGAAAAAATTCCTTATAAAAAAAGTGACTTTTATTTTAAGAATAAAAATACAATTTAAGGAGCTTTTATTAAAGTTGTTGAAAGTTACTTTATAATAACTTTTTTAGAATATTTTCATAACTATATATATCTTCGAATCCTAGTAAATACAATTTATATTATCACATTATTATAAATTATTTTTTAATTCTTCACTCCAACATACATTTTTATAATTCTTTTCATATTCATTTATTTTTTATTTAATTAAAAAAAAATTATTCATCATGTGGCAACATTATCTTCACATATTTTCAAATATTTATATAAAAAAATCAATTAATTTTCTTAACATATTTCTTATCTTTTAGTAATATAGTAGTATTTTATTTTAATTTGTACTCATTTTTATGTAAAACATTTCTACATATATATTTAATATTTATAATTTTTAGGGTTAAATAAGTTTTTAGTCCCTGTAAATATGGCACTTTCCAGTTTTAGTCCCTACAAAAATTTCCTTCGAACTTTGGTCCCTGTAAGTTTTTCCGTCCCCATTAAGAGTCCCTCCCGTTAGATTCCACTAACGGAGGGTGACGTGTAACGCATACGTGGATATTATTTCTTTCTGATTCGCCAGCGTGGAAATGATAAGGGTTAAATCTCTTAAACAAAATCTCACCCACAGATTAAGTCTTTCTTTTTCACTCAAGCTCTCCTCTTTTCAACTGCAAACCCTAGATAACACTTCTCTCTTCCAACTTCCATCGTGGTCCCAACAACCCAGACAAGAAGAATCTTTGTGGTCCTAATACGAAGCATCTTGTGGTCCCAAAACGAAGCATCTTGTGGTCCCAAAACGAAGCATATTGGAGCTGGGTCGTTCGTTCTCTTTTGCGTGGACCAGGTATGTGAATGGTTCATCTTTCTTAGACTTTTTGCTATTTTCTAATCATAGTGGTTGTTAAACAAACATTAACTACTATAGGACAAAGATTTTGATTATTTAGTCGTATCTGTTGAGTACAGCATATGTACTTTATCTGTCGTTTTTTGTTGCCCTAGTTAGAAAATGAATTAAGTATTGTGTTTCCCTAGTTAGAAAATGAATTAAGTATTGTGTTGACCTAACAGGAAATGTCTAAGTTTAAAGTTATTTTCTACACAAGGGGCAAGTTTGTAAAAGACCCTGAACTGAAATACGATGGTGGGGACATGTATGCTTTTAGTGGTCAAGATAGTGACTATTGGTCTTTCTTTGAGGCCTGTGATTTAGTTAAGAGTATTGACCCTGAATTTGATTTTGAGATGGTTAAGATGTGGTGGAAACATGAAGCAGGATCATTTGAAGCTGATTTAAATCCATTCAGAGATGATGGAGATTCTGCTGAGTTGGCTGCTTATGCTGTTGGTCATGGAGCTGAAGTTGATATATATTGTGAGCCAAAACCAGATGAAGGAGAGCTGACTTTTATGGAATCTGTTAGGCAAAAAGGGAAGGGTAAGGCTTGTGCATCAGAGAAGGAACCATTACATGAATGCAGTGGAGATTCAAGTGATGAGAGTATCAAGGATGTACACTTTGATGACAGTGAGGAAGAAAGGATGAATGGGTTTGAAGATGACTTTGAGGAACTAGTGGGTGTAGGTAAAACTAGTGAAGTCAGGAGTCCACCTGTTACAAACAATGTTGTCCCTAATGAAACAGACAATAACATATTTATTACAGATGAGATGGGCAAGGCACATGTAATTGAGGAGGAATACATGACAGATGAATTGGACAGTGGAGCTGATGATGATAGTGGTGATGACAGACCATGTGTTATAAGGTTCAATGCAGAAGAATCTTTCACAAAAGATTTTGTTTTTAAAGTTGGAATGGAGCTTCGTTCACTTAAGCAGTTTAAAGATGCTATACTAGAGCACAATGTTCTTAATGGGAGGGAAGTTAAGTTTGTAAAGAATGATGCCAATAGATGTAGGGTTGTATGTAAGGATAAGGAGAAGTGTGATTACACTGTGCTATGTAGTAGAGTCCTAACATCCACTACTTTTAGGATTAAAACCTTGTATTCTAAGCACAAGTGTGGAAGACAGTTCTTTAATAGATGTGCTAAAGCTGATTGGGTGGCTAAGGTCATTGTTGATGGGTTGAAGAACAACACAAAGATGAAGTTGAATGATGTGGTGGCAGATGTTAGGCTTAGATATGCAACAGAAATTCCAGGTTGTAGGGCATTCAAGGCAAGGCAGATTGCTAGACAGATTGTGGAAGGTGACTCTAGTCAGCAATTCAACCTCCTTTGGTCTTATGGTGCTGAGTTAAGAAGGGCATCCCCAGGGAATACATTCAAACTCAATACAACATGTGCTGGTGAAGGGTTAAATCCAAGATTTGAGAAGTGTTATATGTGTTTTGATGGGACTAAGATGGCATTAAAAAAAGCATGTAGACCTTTCATTGGATTGGATGGATGTCACTTGAAGCATAAATATGGTGGAATTCTGCTCATTGCTGTAGGAAGAGATCCAAATGATCAGTACTTGCCAATTGCATTTGCAGTTGTAGAAAATGAATCAAAGGACACTTGGAGCTGGTTCATGAAGTTGTTGTTGGAAGATATTGGTGATGGAAGATGGTGTTTTATCTCTGACCAGCAAAAGGTACAATATTTGTGTTGTTTACTTAAAATACAAAGTATTTATGTTATACAATATTTACTTAAAAGTATTTGTATTTGTTTCAGGGTCTGGTCAATGTGTTTGATGAGGAGTATCCTTCCTTTGAGCATAGATTCTGTTTAAGGCATCTTTATGCTAACTTCAAAAAGAAGTTTGGTGGAGGGACATTGTTTAGGGATCTAATGATGGCTGCTGCTAAGGCAACTTATTATGAGGCACATGAGGCAAAGATGCTCATGATCAAGGAAGCAAATGTGGATGCTTATGAGTGGCTGCAGGCAATCCCCAAACACAAGTGGTGTAAGCATGCATTTCCTTTCTACTCAAAATGTGATGTTTTAATGAATAATCTTAGTGAATCATTTAATGCTACCATACTTTTGCAAAGAGACAAACCAATTATAACAATGTTTGAGTGGATCAGAAACTACTTGATGGGTAGGTTTGCAACACTTAGGGAAAAGGTGAATGCTTATAAGGGTTATGTAATGACCAAACCATTAAGGAGACTAGATAGAGAAATAGAGAAAAGTGCTAGTTGGACTGCTACGTATGCTGGTTGGTTAACATTTCAGGTAACACATGTGCTTTTCACTGATAGCTTTGTAGTGGACCTAGAAAAACACACTTGTTCATGTAACTATTGGGAGTTGATTGGGATACCATGTAGGCATGCTGTAGCAGCCATTCATAGGAAAGTTGATGACCCAGTTAAGTATGTGCACAAATGTTATCTTAGGACCACTTATGAACACTATTATAGTGAGGTGATAACACCTTTGAATGGGCAAAATAAGTGGCCTAAGACAGCACATCCTATTATCATGCCACCATTGTTCAAACGTGGCCCAGGGAGGCCCAAAAAACTACGCAGGAGAGAACCTGATGAGGCAAATCAAACCAAGTGGCAAAGAACAAATACATCCCACAGATGCAAGATATGCTTTGTACTAGGTCATAACAAGAGGACCTGCAAGAAAAATAAGCAAATAGTTGCTGTATCTGCTGCAAGAACATCACAAGAGGCTCCAACACAAGAGGCTCCAACACAAGAGGCTCCAACACAAGAGGCTCCAAAACAAGAGGCTCCAACACAAGAGGCTCCTACTCAGGCTAGTCAAACAAGCAAAAAAAGGGTATTGGAACTAACTTAATTATTTCTTTTTTCCTGCATTTTTTAGTTTATGAGACTGACATATGTCTTATGAATTTTTTCAGGGGAGGCCTACAGGGTCTATCAACAAGAAAAAGAAAGATAAAGTGGCACCCAAGACAAAAAAATCTAAGACTGTTGAACCAGAATGTGATGCAGCTGCAAATGCTGTTCCTGATGCAGTTCCTGAAAAGGATGATGTCCAAGCTGATATTCCTATGCAAGATGATGTTCCAGTTCCTAATTCTGTTCCTGAAAAGGCTGATGTACAAGCTGATATCCCTGTGCAAGATGCTGACCCTGTTCAAGATGATGTTCAAGATGCTGTCCCTGTACAAGATGATGTTCAAGATGCTCCCAATACTGACATCAATGATTCACAGTCGTCTCTTAAAAAGTATTGTGGTATAGATGCTGAAACATTGGCTAAGATTCTTGATGATGATGAAATTCTAGATGTTCAACCATTGAATGTTGACACATCTCCTGTGAAAAGAACAGTCAAAACTTTTGTTGGTAAAGCTCCAAAGGTGGTCAAGAAAACTTCCAAATCCACTGCTTCTTCTTCATCCAGGCCAACATGTTCAGAACCTGTAAGTCTTATTTGGACACTTCACACTTTTTTAAATGACTGATTCATATAGATTAACTGTACTTGTTCATTATTACTAGGTCAAAAAACCAATCCAGAAGCATAAGCCCAAGAAGATTGTTGATATGGGTGTTCAAAAAAGGCAGAGTGACAGACTTAGGACCATAAAAACAAAGAATATACCTGGCCCTGGAAAGAAGCCTGATGACCCTTTGGTCATTTATGAAGATGAAGCAACCTCAGACCAATCCATGGGTGGGAAGCAGTCAGAAGATTGGGAGGCCATTTGCAAAAGGATGACTCAGTAGGATGACTTAGTGATGCCATGTTGTTTAGTTTGAATGAACTCAGTAGGAAAACTGTTATGTTTGTAATGTTAGTGAGGCTAGTCCTCTAACTATTTTCATGTTACTGCTATCTGCCTTGTGTTTTGTGAACATATGTATCAAAACTAATGTTATGTCAATGGTTTTTTGTGCAAATTTTGGAGACCAATTATAAGTCATTAGTAGGTGATTTTATATGACAAGTACTGATCAAATTTTATGGTCAAGTATATGTGTTTTACAGGTCGGTTTAAAGATGAATTATATGTCACTTTAATGACACATTTTATAGTCAACTATATGTCAAATTTTATAGTAAAATATAGACAAAATATAGCCAAATTATAGACACATATATGTCAACTGGTGTAAACAAAAAAACAGATTATAATTGAATGAGAATAACTGATACAACATTAATACATATTGGCCATAAAAAACACACTGATACAACAAAACATTACATCCAACTCACATTACATCCAACTCAGATTAACAAACATTACATTTAACTAATTCAAATTCAACAATTAACAAACTCAGATTTCGTACCAACAACATTACATCCAAAATGATCATTCCAAACACTGATTCAACAATTACATTTCCATAGAAAATACAAATTGACTATTACAGACACAACAATACACCAAGTCTTCATCTTTCCATACACAACATCTGACTTTATCTTCACCTTCAATTTCTTGTTCTTCTTCTGTGAAATTTCGTACAACTCTCTCATAGTTTCAAGAGAAATTGATACCTCCTTCATCTTGCTCTCATGATCTGACATTTCGTGAACACCGGTTCGTTGAGCAATATCATCATCCCATATAAATAAGTTACAAGTTTCATCACCTTGCCAAAATGGACATCTCCAAAACAGGCGCCCTTTGTTAGCTCCATTCTTACAGTAATACGAAGTCATACGAGCATCACACGCACATCTCCTACCTGGACGTGTACTCACACTTGATGAAGATGTTGGCTTCGTTCTCCTAGACGAAGATGACATCGTGAGATTGCAAGCGATGTATTCAATTGAGCGACTAACTCAGACGAAGCAAGAGAAGGAAGCCAAAGAAGGGATTGTGAAATTTGAGAGTGTGGAGATGAAGAAGGAAGCTGCAGAAGAAAAAGCTGCAGAAGAAATTAGGGTTAAAGTTTTTTCACGATCCCCTTATGTCTAAACACAATTGTCCTACGTGTCACCCATAAAAACAGCTGTAAAAAAAAATTCACACCTTTGGCATGACACGTCACCCTCCGTTAGTGGAATCTAACGGGAGGGACTCTTAATGGGGACGGAAAAACTTACAGGGACCAAAGTTCGAAGGAAATTTTTGTAGGGACTAAAACTGAAAAGTGCCATATTTACAGGGACCTCATACATATTTAACCCTAATTTTTAAAAGTGTGAATAAAAATCAGTATTTTTATTGCAAATATTTTACATCAAAACACACACACACACACACACACACACACACACACACACACACACACACACACACACACCCACACACACACAAGCACACACACCCACACGCGCACACACACCCACACCCCCCCCCCCCCCCACACACACACACACAATTTAGTTTAAAAGTATTTTTTAAGTTGAAAAATTATAAATATTACCAAACAACTTTAGCTTCATTTATAAAGCTCTTATTTTTAACTTTAGGTTAAAAGTAACTTTTACAATCGAAAAAAGCTTGGCCAAACGATAGCCATTGAAAAACTATAATCCTTTAAAAAGGAGGTTCGTGGGAAAGGCCTTTAAAAAGCTCACATCATTATTAGAAACTATCAAAAAGGAATTCTCAGGGAGAGGACTAGGCCACATCTTTAAGACCGAACATCTATAAATCTCTGATGCATTTCTCTCGTTTCTTAACTCTTTATGTTTCAATTTTATTATTTCCGCTTATGTTTACTATGTATGTTTTACAAAAGGATTTTGAACTTTTTTTTTTGTAAAAAAAATTATTTTCAAAAAGGATTTTAAATCCAACCCCCATCTCTTGTGTTTGGAGTCTCATGTCCAACAAGTGACATCAGAGTCTAACTCTCATTTAAAGACTAATGGTCTCAGAAGGAAGAATATAATGATTACAAAAACAACTATTTTTAACAAAAGTCTTTTTATGAATACACTCCACTGTTTTATGGTTATATGTTTGACTTATGGAACTCAATATTTGAAACTTTTATCAAAACTAATGATTTTGAAATGTGGGATAGTTTAAACAATGGCTCGTTTATTCCTACTTTCACCTTTAATAATGAGGTAGTAAATAAACCTGATTTTGATTGGACTAAAGAGGATTTGATAAAAGTCGAACTTGATTTTAAAGTCAAACATAGTTTGATAAATTCGTTAAGCTCCAAGGTACTTTACTAATTTTTAACTTGTGAGTCCGCCAAGAAAGTGTGGGACATTCTTGAAATGATTTATGGAGTTACTCCAAGATTCAAGCAAGAGGTAATGAACACAAACCCAGGAAGTTGAAATATCAACTAAATGTGAATAATATGTTCATAGATGGTGTTCAATCATTGGAAACCTTGGTGGATATATTAGAACATTTTCTTGAAAAATATATAAGAGTTCAGAATTAGAATAATAAACCTGATTCAATCCTTAAATTTAAAGATGGTAATGATTTCAATTTTAGGAAAAATATAGGAAAGAAGAAATTCTTGAAAAAATTCAACAAGTTTATTCAAATCTTGAAGGATGAAGGAATGAATTTAGTAGAATCGTCAAAACTTTAGGCTATAGTGCATTGTTTCCAGATACCTGCACAAAACTCAAAACTTTGTTTGTTCAATTCTAGATGTATTTAATTACACTGAACTTTCATCTTGCAATTAAAGATTGATTGATACAATAGTACTAGTGGAAAAAAACACTTGTTAAGCCGATTAAAATTGACTTATTAAGTGAGATAGACCTAAGAACTGCCGACATAAGAAGTGTTCAGTTTTAAGTTGTATTTTGAACTAACTTAAGAAAGTATTCTTAAGTTGTATTTTGAAAGGCCTTCCCACAAGCTTCACAATTTGCAAAGAAAGCTTCCATAAGAAAATTTGAGTAAAAAATTATGGGACTTTGAAAATCGCAAAAACAACTGCTCCAACACTTATATTGTCTTTAAGAGTAGGTTTAAAGATTTGCTCTAAATCTTAGTATCATATTTTCTTTTAATCTAACAATTTTAATTGATAATTTATATTCTCAAGTGAGCAAAATATTTCTACAAATAATTATATAAGTAAATTAACATTGTATAAATTTCAATCTTATAACTTTTATTTTATTTCTATATTTTTTATTTAAATAATGTTAATTTAAAATGTCAAATATATATATATATATATATATATATATATATATATATATATATATATATATACATACATATATATATATATATATATACATATATATATATATATATATATATATATATATATATATATATATATATATACATACATATATATATATATATATATATATATACACCTTAAAAAATTACTTTTAAGTCCGTGAAATAAGAGTGAGTTGAACCTGATCGTACCTTATCAGACTAGATCGTCAATGGCCTTCAACAGTTGGACTTCGAATGAATGGGGGAGTGTACCTGCAACATACTCTGATGCCAAAGTGAGAAGAGAGGGCAATCAGAGTGCTAGTGCAAGTACAAGGTAAGAGTGAGGATGAATGAAGTTACCAGCATGTGGTCTCCATCTTGGGTCAACCGTTCCGAGGTTTTAGGGATTAACGCGATTAATCAAATTACAAACCAAATTATAGATGAATTAGACAAACGTGATTAATCAAATTACATACACCCAGAAATCACACAATTGATTATACATCAAAATAAACGATACCGACTGCAATGCAATTTTATGTCTGCATCTGATTAAGTTGCTATCGGCCGAATAAGCAAGCTTTCCGAGAACAACATACCTAAAAAATGTCCTTTGAAGGATAAAATAAACATGATAATGTTAATTGAATGATACACCATATTTTTTATTTATTTTGTGCGTAAATTATTCGAAATATATATTTCCACTGATCGACTGATGGATAAACTCATAGCTTAGTAACCATAATGGTTAATGATTGTAGTAAGAAATTCACTCAGAGTAGAGCTGTCAAATGGGCCGGCCCGACCCAGTCTGTTTCGGCCCGATGGGCCAACGTGTTTTAATGGGTTGGCCCGGCCCAGCCCAATTGCTTAATGGGCCACGTAAAATGAGCCCGACCCATATTTCAAAGGGTCGCGCGGCCCGATGGGCCAGCCCGTACTTCAATATTATAATTTTAATTTTATAAAAAGGATGTAATGGATAAATGCAATACAACATAAGTAGAGAGTCATCATAAACGTATATAAGTGATGTTTAAAATATTTATCCATAAAATATATATATATATATATATATATATATATATATATATATATATATATATATATATATATAATATATATATATATATATATATATGAATACCACAAAATCATCCATGTAAAAGTATAAAGTAACTTAATATTATCACCAATAGTTATCAAATTTTCTCTCCATCTCACAATCATTTCTTTGATCACATCATCTTGAAAATATATCTTGATCCTCTTTAACTTTTCTTTATAACTTGAAAACACATTTATAAAATCATATCTCATATCAATCTTTTTTCCCCAAAATTTACCAAAATCTTTTTCTAATGGACCAGCCCGAAGCCCGCTTGACCCGACCCATCCCATAAAAAACATAAGTCAGGTGGGCTGGTCCAAAAAGACAGGCTCATGTTTTTTTAAGGTATTTTGCGGCCCGACCCGTGCTAAATTGTAGGGCTTATGGGCCTGTCCGATGGGCCGAGCCCATTTTGACCGCTCTAACGGAAAGACAAGTAGGTCTCACTCATTACATTTTGTATTTCTATATAGACATATGGATAAGGGTAAGAAAACTGCATAATGATTTGAGGTTGAAGAGCTTTCATGTTTTTTCTTTTCAATTACCTGCCTGTCTTGTTGATCATGTTTAATACTTTGTCTTCGTTTAATTTCATTTCATGTTATGTATGAAAGTTCATATCATTATGATACAATTTGTTTCTATGTATCAAACATAGAATTTATTATTTTGTAATTTTAAAAGTATTTGGCATCAACTATGTATACCCCCAAAATTTTATAAGATGTTACAGGTTTCAATTATTTTTTAATAATTTTTTTAAAAAATTATCAAAATAATAAATTTTAGTCAAAATTGTTTTAAATTTTCTTTAAAAAATAATTTTGTCCTTTTAAAATTCTGTATTCAAACTTACTCTTAAAAATTGTTCTATGAATTTCAATAAAAGGTATGTTTTCTCTTCTGCTTCTCTTTCATTATGTATAATTTTTTTCTCTCTTAATAAGTTAATAATATAATATAGACTTAAATGTATTTTTGTTCATGTAAGTTAGCGAGTTTTTGATTTTTATTCCTGTAAATTTTTTTTTTTTGGTTTAGATCCCTATATTTCACTTTTGCATTCGTTTAAGTACCTAAAATCAAAATTTACAGGAAAATCCGTAAAAGACCTGCAGATTATGAATGTTGACAATGTACACACCCAATTCTATCAGAATCAATTCTATCCACCGCCAATCCAAACACACCCGAAGTATATATAGTCATATATCTATATTAAACTAAGAAAAAATAGACTATTATAATGCCCGACACATTTTCTATTCGGATTATGAATGTTGACAATGTACGTATGGCAGTGTATCCACCGTGTGACTGCGGTGGCGCCGACACGTTTGTTTACAGGCAGCCCTGCCATATGCCATTAACTGCTTCGCCAACTATATCAAAATATTAAAAGAATAAAATAATTGAGTCACGATCCATTTGACCCTTATTCTAGAGATTTTGAGAAAATCTTCTCTCTCTAACTAACTTACATATGCCGTGACATTTATTCCGTTTCTATCTTCCTGGAACACTCACAGCAACTTGCTTGCATCATTCCAATCATCGTTCATCTTCCACTAATTAATTTAACACGTCTTTATAAATCATTTACTATAAATACTCCATAATACACCACCCTTTGTTTCATACAATTTTGCCAACACAAATATCCATAACACCATACGGAGTATACTAGTTAGTTTCGTTTAATCTAATAAATAGAGTATAGTACTTTCTTGTAATTGACAGTAATTGTATTACACTTACTCCAATTCTAGGGATTTCTGTTGTGAAGAATATTTATGATTTTTTCTTTACCCACCTCCCTATGGGGGTTACCCCAGCGAAAACCCCATTTTACCCTGCTTCGGAAATGCATTTCTGAAATTTTTTTTTTTTAAATTTTTCCAGACTTCGGAAGTGCATTTCCGAAAAAATCCCAAAAATTGAGATTTTGATTAATTCGGAGATGCATCTCCGAAAAAACAAAAAAAAAAATCTAAAAATCCCAAAAATTAATTTTAGGATATTAATTAATTTATATATCATAAATTTGATATAATTTATGAGTAATGAATAATAATAATTATATATTTTGATATAATTTATGAGTTATGAATAATAATTATTATATATTTATATTCTGATTCATATTTTAAAATTTAAAATAATTTTAATTAAAAAAATTAAAATTATTTCACTTATAAAATGAGTTATAATTTTTTATTTATATATTTATAATAATTATTATATATTTACAAAAAAAAATTAAAAAAATGAGTGTTTTAATTTATATATTTATATAATAATTATTATATATTTATAAAAATTATTATATATTTATATATTTATAAATTTATATAATAGTTATTATATATTAATTATAAATATATTTATATATTTATATAATAATTATAAAAATTAAAAAATAGTGTTTTAATTTATTATAATTATTATATATTTATATATTTCACTTACAAAATTAATAATTATATTATATATTTATATATTTCTATTCTGATTCATAATTAAAAATGAGTTATAATTTTTTATTTAGTTTAAAAAAATTAAAAAAACATTTTGTC
Source organism: Vicia villosa (assembly GCF_029867415.1). Taxonomy (NCBI): domain Eukaryota; kingdom Viridiplantae; phylum Streptophyta; class Magnoliopsida; order Fabales; family Fabaceae; genus Vicia; species Vicia villosa. The sequence continues at coordinate 382,049 of NW_026705064.1, forward strand.
TTAATTTTATTTAATGAATAAATTTTATATTTAACTCTATATAATTCAAAATTTACTTAAGAAATTAAAATGTTTTTGATTTATATAAGTTAGTTAAATAATTTTTAACTTTAAAATTATTTAGGAAATTTTGATTCACCTTGATTTTATTGATTCACCTTGATTTTATACCTATTAATTGTATTGATTCACCTTGATTTTAATTTTTTAATAATTATTGAATTCTTTCGGATGTGTATATCCAAAACATTCCAAGACCAATTTGGTCTTGGAATATTTCGGAAATGCATCTTCGAAAACTCAGAAAACTCAAAAAAGGGGGTGTTTCGGAAATGTATCTCCGAAAACTCAAAAAGGGGGGTGTTTTCGGAAATGCATCTCCGAAAACACCTTTTTTTCGTGTTTTCGGAAGTGCATTTCCGAAAACACCTTTTTTTTCAATAAAAAGTACGTTTTCGGAAATTCATTTCCGAAACAAGGGGTATTTTGGTAAATTCGCCAGAGGTGTTTAAGAAGGATAGGAGGTGGGTAAAGAAATTTCCATATTTATTAATATGGAATTTGAGCGTGTTCTTAGTTTCTTTGATGAAGACGGTGACGGAAAGATTTCACCGATTAATATACTTCACCCCCTGCCAATATAGCGAGTTTCGGTTTGACCCCCTTGAATGTTTTTTTTAGCAAACGCCCCTTATAAAACCCAAAACCTGGATTTACCAAACCCTTTTACCATATTTGTTGACTGGGATTTGATTTAATTGGTGATGTGGCAAAAGCTACTTGATGACATGGCCATTAGAACAACATCACTCCTATCATCACTTCCACCATCACCATCACCACCACCACCACCACTACCTCTCTACTTCCTTCACTCTCTGAAAATAGCCATTAGAACAACAACACAAACAGCATCATCATCATCATCATCATATTCCATGTATCCTGCCTCTTTAAAACGGCTTGTGCTGTGTGGGTAACAAACTCTGTAAACTGTTTTTAACTGCATATTCCAATATATACATGATGTTTTGAAACACAAACAGCATCATCATCATCAGCACAGCAACGTAAACAACATCATCATCATCAGCTTCCATTAACCGAGTAAAACGACAATGGTCAGCTTTCAAATATTTTACTTGCAATGGAATATAATTAACAGGGTTTTTTTTATAAAACATAATTAAAGTATTTGCTCAACAAGACACAAACGGCATTTAAACACAGGTACCAAATATTAATTGTATTAAATAATGGCATTCATATCCCATCCATGGCATACAATTATATATGGAGACCACAACCGATCATTTCTCATGCCAGTATAGAAAAGTGACAACTACTCCTCTTATTTTAATCACATCAACAATAACTTAATACTGAAAACAATGATTGATAGTATTCTTCCATTGCCAGTATAATATATTCTGCATGCTTTTTTATACCTCCAATTTTTTATACTCATCATTTCTCAACCACAATCATGGATAATGCTAGAAAATTCCACCACGTTATTGTCACAATTTTCTTTACGTTATACCTATAACTCATAGTCACATATATGTGATTTTCTTTGTGTATGTGATTTTTGGTATTTCTGGGTCTGCTTTATTCTTAGCAAAGGAGATATCTTGCTTGATTCTCAACTCTTGCCATCATCAACTACTCTTGCCATTAAAGAAAAGGAAAGAAAGGTTGAAGAATGTTGGCATGGACAGTGATGGTAGTAAGAAAATGAAGAGTAAGATGAAGACGAAGTTGAATACGAAAATAGAATTCATTTTTAGGACTCTGTTTGCTCAGTCTCTTGTGTCTACTTGCCTTCCAATTAAGGTCAGATTCATTCGAACCAACTTGGATCCTTCCTGACATGCAAGCAATCACTAAAATGAGCAGCAGCGTAGGAAAGGTTGTGTGCGTCACCGATGCTTCCGGTTACATCGCTTCATGGATCGTCAAATTTCTTCTCCACGGTGGTTACACCGTTAAAGCCACCGTCAGAGACCCAAGTATATTATCTTTTTTCTTCATTTCTTCAATAATTATTATTATCTTCTATTCCATTTCATAACCGATATTGCATTTTCAGATGATCCCAAAAAGATCGACCACTTGCTTAAACTCGACGGCGCTAAGGAGAGACTGCAACTCTTCAAAGCAAATCTACTCGAAGAAGGTTCTTTCGATTCCGTTGTTCAAGGCTGTTATGGTGTTTTTCATACTGCATCTCCTTTTTATCATGATGTTAAGGATCCTCAGGCTGAATTGATTGATCCTGCTTTGAAGGGGACTCTCAGTGTTCTCAAATCATGTGCTAAATCACCATCTCTTAAGCGTGTTGTTTTAACCTCTTCTATGGCTGCTGTTGCATACAATGGAAAGCCACGTACTCCGGATGTTGTTGTTGATGATACTTGGTTTACTGATCCTGATCTCTCTAGGGAATCAAATGTATGTGCCTACACATGTTTTCTTCTGATGCTTAGAAATATGTTTAACATATGGAGGGTGTTTTTGTGTTCTGGTATGGGAAGAAGTGGAAGTGAAGAAACAGTGATGGAGAAGAAGGAAAGGTGTGAATTTTTGTTGGCATGTACAGAGGATAATTTGTTTTTTATTTTTGGAAAATGGGTGTTATGTTAAATTAATATGTTATTATTAATGCTTTTAAATTCAATTAATTATTTATACAACTCTTAATGCCACATCATCCAAAGTCAAAGCTCAGTCAGCAAAGCAAATGTGGTAAAAGTGTTTGGTAAATCCAGGTTTTGGGTTTTATAAGGGGCGTTTGCTAAAAAAAACATTTAAGGGGGTCAAACCGAAACTCGCTATATTGGCCGGGGGTGAAGTATATTAAACCCTATTTATTAGTAATATGGAATTTGAGCGTGTTCTTAGTTTCTTTGATGAAGACGGTGACGGAAAGATTTCACCGATTGAGTTAAGGAGTCGAATGGCGAAGATTAGTGGAGAGTTTGAATTGCAAGAAGCCGAAATTGCGATTGAGTAATTGGATTCGGATGGTGATGGCTTATTGACTTTGGAGGATTTGATAACGCTAATGGAATCAGTGAGTGAGGATGAAAAATTGAAGGATTTGAAGGAAGCATTTGAAATGTATGATAATGAAGGGTGTGGGTTCATAACACCAAAGAGTTTGAAGAGGATGTTGAAGAAATTGGGAGATTCAAAGTCCATTAAAGAATGTAAATTGATGATTGGAAGGTTTGATTTGAATGGGGATGGTGTGCTTAGTTTTGATGAATTCAGAATTATGATGAAATAACTATGTTGTTGTATCTATAGGCTGCTGTGAATTTCATTCATTCTTTTGTAAATTGTCATACTAAAGATTACTTTTATGCTCTTTAAATGAAATTTTATACAAATCAGTTTTTCAAATGAGAAATGATGTTTCCACGTCTAACTTTTTTTTTTATCAGATAAGGAGTACTTTAATTTTTAAGTTTATTTTTAAAATTTGCGCATGTATCATATGCAGTGTTTTGAAAGTCAAACTGGACCGGTTGTTCGAATCGAGAATGGAAGCAATCATCAGTTTAGTCTGATTGTTGGATCAAATAAATTGTTGAACTGATGAAAATTGATCAAAATCGTTCAAGGGATCATCAGTTTAGTCTAATTGTTGGATCAGATAAACTATTGAACTGGTGAAAATCGATCAAAACCGTTCAAAATCAATAAAAAATTGAAGAATCAACCGTTTTAAAAAACATACAGGTTAAATGCATACCTTTTTTTATAAAAATTGTTCTGGAATGGGCTGAAGTTTGGCCCAAACACTGCGAGAGGCCCAAATTCATCCTGACCTAAGAGAAGACCCTGCCTAACTCCTCGTCACCAGGGCTTGTACCTGCCCGTACACCGGGCATGTGCCGCACTAGGTTTAACCCGATAAGTCCGCAAGTCCCTCGGGATGGATTTTGGGCCGAGCGGGACTTCCTACCAAGTCCCGAGCAGGTGCTCCCTGTGAGCACCTCCACCGACCCCTTTTCTCCGAGGACCCCCTCCTCGTAGGATTCTTTCACTTTCAATCCTCCGAATAAGGTGGAGTCCACACACTCCCGAAAAGACCGCGTCTCCCCCTTTAACTTCAGAGCGGTTGACCCAGGATGAAGTCCACTTGCTGGTCTCCACTACTCATGTAGAATTCTGGCAGTCTCTAAATTGGGCTTGGGCATCCAATTCAATGTAGAGACCTTGGCCCAGCGCTGGGAGCTATAAATACCCTCTTTCACTAGAGGGTTAGGTAACACCATTTTCCTTACTTTTACCTTGTACTTGCACTCTGATTGCTCTCTCTTCTCACTTTGGCATCGGAGTATCTTGCAGGTACACCCCCTAGTTTACAAAGATCCAGTTCATTGCAGGCTACGAAGATCCGTCTGATTAGATACAATTAAAAATAAAATTAAAATCTAAGTAGATTTGTTGAAAACTTATTTGGAACCACGTTTCTTCCTTATAATTAAATTAATTAGAATTAAAATTTATTAAAATTTATTTTAATTTATATTTTTTATTATTTTGTTGTGTGTGATGAATATATTTAGAATTTAAATATTATTTTGAATATTTTGAAGGTACCGTGCTTTTTTTTTTAAAACCAAGTCATTTTATTCAAACAGTTTAATAACTATTTGTTTATATTAGCTCAACCTATTTTACACTAAGCATATTATCTGTATATATATTTAGTCTTATAGAATGCTGCCACTTGTACAGTTTAGATTGGTAGCTAAGATACACTATATATAGTCTTGTACTCATATCTTATATTCAATATAGAATGAATACCATTTTTACACAAACTGTTGCATTGCTTCGATTCTCTCTATAACAGAATTCTGTTACAGTTCTTCATTCTTCTTCTTTCTCGGCTTCATCAATGGAAGCTGAGCTTTTCCCTTGCAATCTCAATATGGTCTCAGAGCTAATACAGCTCTGGTAGCCATTGTTATTGGTTCTTTTTCTTTGCGCCTTCGTTCTTCTTCTTCTCGGCGCGTTCTTTCCCTTATCGTCTTCTTGCAGTGTTCGTTTCTTTCTCTACAACTCCTTTAACAATGGCATACCAGCAATACCTTGATTTTTCAACAAATTCTACTAATCCTTTCTATCTTCATCCAAACGAAAACCCTGCATTGTTGCTTGTTTCCCCTCTTCTTGATGACAAGAACTACCATGGATGGGCTCGTTCTATGCAGATTGCATTGATTTCCAAGAACAAGGATAAGTTCATTGATGGTTCGCTCACCAAACCACCAGTCTCCGATCCCCTTTAATTTATGCTCCGTGGATTCGTTGTAACACGATGGTTCTCTCTTGGATCCATCGGTCGATCTCAAAATCCATCGCCAAATCAGTTTTATGGATCGAGAATGCTGCAGGTGTTTGGAAGAATCTTCAGCTCCGATTTTCACATAGTGGCCACTTGTACAGTTTAGATTGGTAGCTAAGATACACTATATATAGTCTTGTACTCATATCTTATCTTCAATATAGAATGAATACCATTTTTACACAAACTGTTGCATTGCTTCGATTCTCTCTATAACAGAATTCTGTTACAGTTCTTCATTCTTCTTCTTTCTCGGTTTCATCAATGGAAGCTGAGCTTTTCCCTTGCAATCTCAATAGTTTAATTATAGAAATTTATTTATTTAACTGAATTATTTAATTTAATCTAATTTAGTCATGTCATTCGACCAATAAATTAACTATTCAAACAAAAAACAAACTAATGACACATTACTATTCTTAATGATTTAATCACCTGTCTAATTTTTAAAAGATTGAACATATGTAAAATAAGACCGAGAAAATAGAAACATATAAACATCACATGTATTAATTATATTGTGATGTGTTTTTGAAGTGGGCCGGCTATTACGAAGGGAGACAAGAGTTTTAACACAGGGTGTCTAAATTTTGGATCATATTTTTATTTAAAAAATAAAATTTATATTTAAAGTTAAATAAAATAAATAAAAAATAAAAAATTATCACATAGTAATCACTAGTCGAATGCTTGTAAAGTCAAGATAAGTTATTTTTAAAAGGTTGTGAGTTAGATATTTGGTGTCTCATTTTTAATTATTAATGGGTAATACTTTATTTTATGGAGTGAGAGTAAAACAAATTAGAAATTTGAATTTGTTCTTATATGTTTTGGAACGTTCAACAAATGAACAATTCATTCCAAATTTCTTAAAATATTAGAAATATGTATCTCAGTAAATTATTAGGGGTGGTGATTCTATAGGTGCATTTCTGAAATAACTCCGGAAAGTATTTGAAAGATTTTGCCTTGACAACAAGGGTCCTAATTGATATACTTTATCCAATGATGATTATATTAAGGATTATTAACATCATGTTGATCATACTAATGCAATTCAATGATGTCTGGTATAAATTCAAACAATAACACAAATCTAAATGTTAGCATAATACATAATCTAAATGTTACTACGATACAACTGTTATCAAAATACAAATAAAAATAAACTACTAGGTATTTCTAATCCCTTACTTCTCCTCTACCGCCGCATGTACTTCAAGGCATTTTATGCCTTGAGTAAAATGGTTTGTAAGACGGTCATACCAGAACTACCTTATGTAATGTCTCCCCCCCCCCAATGGCATCTCTCGCAACATGCACAATACGCTGATAGGCCAAATACATGTCTGATGTGTGGTCATCCCTAGCCCATTTCATAAGCCCATGGGTCACCCGCTGGCACACCGCATGTCTCCTCTAGTATCAAATGACTATAAAAATCATCTAGCATGTCATCAAGATCAATACGGCAGATTGCTGGAGGAGTAGACACAGAGGGATGTCTTGGAAATTCAAATCAAATCAATAAGTTAGGAAAACAGGGTGTTACAAAAGCTAACAAATTTTCTCTTAGGTTTGACCAGGATACTCCTATTGTTGCCACCCTAACTATGGAAGATCAACCACAACCTTCTACCACTCTGTCGAAGATGAGATGGGATCAGGACCATACCTCCCTCTTAGAGGAATATTCCCTTAAACGGGCTCGTCTTTCTGAGGATGCTACTTCGGGGTCGGATACTCATCTTCTCATATTGCTTGTTATTCTTCCTATGTGGATTTCGCACTCATGAGGAAGCTATCTCTTATATGTTTGAGGAGGATCTTACTTAAATCTAAAGTCGGAGGGCAACATGAAGTTATTCTTTGAGGCCAGTTATTACACTTACCGAGAGGCTTATAAGTTCTCCTTAGCTACTATTTGTGTCTTGGCCATGAGTAACCCTTCCAAGGAAAAGGACACTTCGAAGGGAAAGTGTGAAGACATAAAGCATAAGTGCTCTAAATTTCACAAGGAGACGATTGTCTCCAAGATAAAGTTGGTTTTGTTGAGGCATTGTAGAAGGAGGCGAAGGTCCACAGGTTTCCCTCTGCCTTATTTTATTTACGAGAAATGGTATTTATGATCAAATATTTTTGATCCAAAAATGGTATACAGAAAAAATCTATTATTGATCTAAATATTTTTATATATGAAAATTTAATATTGATCCAAATATTTTTGCAAATGATACCTAAATAATAATAATATTTGTATAAGGAAATAAATCTATTATTTACAAAAGACGGTATTTGTTGCACCCTAAATTTTGCCCTAACTTTTCATTTGCCTCATTTACATTTTTGAAATCATTTGAAGAAAATAAAAAAAAAATGCATACATTCATTACATGCATTTTTGTTCGATTTTATAGCTAGTATGATATTTTCTTCATCCGCTAGTTCTTTTTCTGATTTAAAACTTAATTTTAATTCAATTTAAATTTTAGATTGAATTTTTATTAGATTTTAAAATCAATTATTATTATTACTTTTTATTTTGTTGTTGTCTTATTTTTAATAGGTGCAAATAAATAGTAGAGGTAGGTTTATGATTGGTCCATTGGTTTCAAGAGCTAAGGCCCAAATTCATTAAGCCACATCACATTTGCTAAGCCCAAATTTTTAGTCAAGTCATGAGCAAAAACAATTGAGAGACCCCACCAGAGTTTCACGTTTTTCTTCATGTATCAGCAAAGGAATTTCTTTTTCACGCATTTTTTTCATTTATGACATCATACATTTTTCCCTTCATGACATCATTTCACTACATCACAAAACCATAACAAACTTTTCACAACTCATGAAAAAATCACAAATTGTTTGCATCGGATCCCTCACAAGTTCCACAAAATCCCTCACAAGTTCCACAAAATCAGTATGAAAATCTCTCCACTCTAATAGAATTCTTCATGACAATCTCTCTTTTACCCTAAGCTTATTGTCCCTATATATAGATATGCTCACTGCAAAGGAAAGGGGGAAAAAGAAGTACTAAGGGCTCGTTTGAATCACTTTTGTTTTTTAGTTTTAAAAAATTGTTTTACAAATCAGTTTTAAGATGGTGTTATTGGGAAGAAAATAAAACAAAAATTTGTTTGGTAATAAAGTTTTTAAAAATTGTTTTTAAAATTAGGAAATGGAAAAAAAATTGGTAATCTAGTTTTGAAAACTATTTTAAAAAAAAAAAGAAAATTTCTTATTTGGTAATTAAATTTTTTTATATAATTTATTATGTTAAATAATAAAATATAAAATACTGATGATATATTTTGTGGAAATATAAAAATCAAGCTAATATAAACATATACATATTAAATTTAAGTACATTAATTATATTTGTAGTATAATTAATAATTATATTATAAGTACTTATATTTAAATATACAATTATATTTATAAACTTTTATAAGAAGATTATAATTTTACTGCAGCTCAATAAAATATTAGAATATTTTACGTTTATTTAAAAATTTACAAAAAAAAGTATATAAAATAAAATTTTATTTTAGTTCTAAAAACTTTAAATGATATTATATGTTAAACAATATTTATGATTAAACTGAAAGTAATATAATTGAAATGACTTTTAATATATTACAAATACTTGAACAAGTAAGTTAAAATTAATTATATATTGAAATGAATAAACATATTATATTTTATTAATAATTATAATATTTATAAATAATTTGATAGTTAAAAAAAATTAATAAATAATTATTTTACTACACAAGTGACAAAAAAAATGAGGTAGGTGTATAGCACCAAACAACACTGCTAAAGTGGAGAGCTAGTGGTGAGTAGAGCTGTCAATATGGGCTACCCGGCCCTAAACAGGCCGGCCCTAGCGGGCCCTGGCTTTTCAGGGCTGGGCCAAAAAGGCCCTGTGTAATATGGGCTCGAGATTTACTACCCAAGTCCGGCACTAGATGGGCTTCGGGCTACCTGGCCCTAAATGGACTTTTTTATTTAAAAAAATTAAAATAAAAACTCCGTAATATTTATTATAAATAAAATTAAAAATTATGTTATTTTAATCATAATAATTTTTAAGTACTATATTATCTCTTATAAATACTATAATGTGTTTCTAAATACAATATATGTCTAAATTGTTTAAAATAATACTTGAATATTTATTAGAAGAGAAAAACTAATATAATACGATGAAAAAATGTTGATTATATTAATGTATAATATTTAAAAGAGAAAGATTGAGTAAAATAGAGATAAAATTTAGTGAAGTGAGAAAAATCAATATGCTATTTTAGAGTAAGATAATATAAATATTGATATATTTTTTTAAAATTTATAATTATGCGGGCCTGATGGGCAACCCACGACCCATATGGGCTAGCCCTAATGTGTAGCGGACTTTTCAGGGCTGGGCTAAAAAGACCCTGAAAAATATGGGCTCCAATTTTAAGGCCCGAACCCAATGATTTTTTGGGCCTGGTGGGTCGGCCCGTATGGGCTAACCCATTTTGACAGGTCTAATGGTGAGAGATTGAAGAAATAAAACAAAATAAAATGTTCAATTAATTGCCATCTTGCCATTAATGAAAATAGGGAATTTTCAGTGTGTTTTATTCATTACTTATTTGACAATTAGAAAGCAAAATTGAAAAAAAAAACGTCTTTAAATGGTTTTAGTTTTTTAAATTTTAAAATTGAAAAACTGAAATTAGTTTATAAAGACTGTTTTAAAAAACAAATCAATCAAACAGGTTTTTAAATTTTTAATTTTTAAAAATTTAAAAACAATTTTCAAAAAGTGTTTCAAACAGGCCCAAAACTCTGCTGAATTTGCATCAGAGCTTCCTCCACTGTTTTTGTTTCCATCTACCATAAAAATCATCACAAACACACCTTTCAATCCATATTCACAACCTTCCTCCATGTAAATCCATCACCACAAAACTCAGAAAAAAAACACTTCAAAACCGATTTGTGACTTCTGAATCAACACCATCAACGTTCAACTCCACTTTCAGTAAATCACAGCGTCGTTACTCTAACCTTCATCAACTCTTCATGCATCACAGATCCATTCACAACACGTACATAATTCTACAGCAAATTCAATCAGCGACGAAATGCAGCTGATCCACATCATCATTAGTACGCGAACACATAAAATTGCTAACAATTCAACTTTATAAGAAAAGGTTAGCCTAAATCAAATAGGGACCGTGTTAATCTATGGCTTCATTCTATCTAAGTCCTATGGATCAAATACAAACGCCCATGCATGACATTGTTGGGGAGTTCTGGTGGTTACAAAGAAACTTGAAACCAAATCCCACTGTGCAGCTCCGGTGCTTCCGTGTGCAATTTGGAATAATCTGTGAGCAAGACATAAAAAATAAATTTAGAAAAAAAGAACATATGAAAAAAAAACTCCAAGAAAAATATCGATCTCAAACGAAATCAAGATAACGATGCATACCTTATTTCATCTAGAGTCCAATTGCCAAGCCTCGGAGGCGGCCGAGGTTTCCCTGCTTAAGTTCTACGATGAACTTCTCAGCCAATTCATGGCGTTTGTGGGGGGAAATGAAGCCTCAATATACAAATATCGGCTTTCGATTTTGCCGGTAAATAATGCCAGCTGGTTTCTCAGTCTTCGGGTATCAGACCTCAGCCAAGCGTTAGCCATCTTTCTTGTTTCCTATTGCTTTCAATATTTGATAATGTGATGAAAAGGAAGAAGTGAATCGATGTCTTGAATAGAACAGCAGGCATGAGGAATAGAAATATGTATTCTCTCGTCCTCCGTAGCAAATACTAGCATTTCAAATACGAAATATTTTTTATTCAAAAATGATATACGGAAAAAAAATCTACTATTAATCTAAATATTTTTATATACGAAATTTAATATTGATCCAAATATTTCTGTAAATGATATCTAAACAAAAATGAATTACTTATACGGGAAAAAAAATCTATTATTGATCTTAATATTTTTATATACAAAATATGTTATTTATGATCCAAATATTTTTTATTCAAAAATGACATAGGCCAAAAAATCTATTAATGATTTAAAAATTTTGATATACGAAAATTTAATATTGATCCAAATATTTTTGTAAATGATACCGAAACAAAAATAATATTTATATACGAAAAAAATCTATTATTTACGAAAAATGATATTTATGATCAAAATATTTTTATTCAAAAATGGTAAACCTGTTTACTGCAAAAATTGGTAAACAACCGCTAGTCCTCCCAAAGCCTATGAACTAAGGGTCACTCGCAGAATCGACTAGTTGATCCTAAGACACGTGCTAATGCCACTAAGGTTTGGCTTGTTCAGTTTGTTACAATATTTGACTCTAAGAGAAACAGTTTCCTACAAAGAGTTTGAACAAGCGAAGCTTTCCACCAAAAAGTGATAATGTTATCAATTGAAGGTGACTCGTGACCGACAGAATGCTATAACATTTAGAAAAGATGCACAACGAATGCATCTATGGTGAATTCCATTATCGTAATAGAACCACTGTCGACAACGTACACAATGATGTACAAAGATAGTTCAAACGTAAATGACAATAAAACAAAATGTCCAAGAGGAACGATTGAAAAATAAGGAAATTACATTGAAGTAAAAATGGTGATTCACGTACATTAGCACTCTTGAAAACATTTTGCTTCCTCGCGTTGGGAATGTGAAGTTTTTACAAGTGATTTAGTACAAGTGAACACCCCGGAGCCCTTTGTATGATCTCCTATTTATAATACAATAAAGTAACTGCCTACGCGTTAAAATAACTGCAAAGTAACCGGCTGCAGGCTAGATGTCTTGTTGCACTACCCAAGTACTTGTTCCCCACGTTTTTTGCGCTTGTTCTGAGCATTACTTTTACGCTAACCGCTGGCATTTGAAATTCAAATTATCCCGCTCGAGTTTTCTTCTCGACACTACCCTCCAGCGCATAATCACATCAAAACTTTTCTAAGTCAAGGAAAGATTCGACCAATTTTATAGATTGTCGACTTTTACTTTTTACCAGCTTGTCACTTCGTGAGCTTTTCTCCATCCTCGACTCAACTTCTCTTATAAATCAATTTTATAAGGCCCAATCCTTTAATCTATAAAACTTTCCTATTAACTGTACCATCAACATACCTCACCAGTTTTTTGCACTAACAATACCGAAAATAAAATTTACTATTGATCTAAATATTTTTATATACGAAATTTTTTTATTGATCCAAATATTTTGGTAAATGATACCTAAACAAAAATAATATTTGTATATGAAAAAAAATCTATTATTTACGAAAAATGGTATTTATGACCCAAATATTTTTTATTCAAAAATGGTATACAGGAAAAAATATATTATTGATCTAAATATTTTTATATACGAAATTTACTATTGATCCAAATATTTTTGTAAATGATACATAAACAAAAATGAAGTCTGTATACGGAAAAAAAACTATTATTGATCTAAATATTTTTATATACGAGAAATGGTATTTATGATCAAATATTTTTGATCCAAAAATGGTATACAGAAAAAATCTATTATTGATCTAAATATTTTTATATATGAAAATTTAATATTGATCCAAATATTTTTGTAAATGATACTTAAATAAAAATAATATTTGTATACGGAAAAAAAATCTATTATTTACGAAAAATGGTATTTGTTGCACCCTAAATTTTGCCCTGACTTTTCATTTGCATCATTTACATTCTTGCATTCATTTGAAGAAAATAAATAAAAAAATATGTATACATTCATTACATGCATTTTTGTTCGATTTTATAGCTAGTATGATATTTTCTTCATCCGCTAGTTCTTTTTCTGATTTAAAATTTAATTCTAATTCAATTTAGGTTTTAGATTGAATTTTTATTAGATTTAAAAATCAATTATTATTATTATTACTTTTTGTTTTGTTGTTGTCTTATTTTTAATAGGTGCAAATAAATAGTAGAGGTAGGTTTATGATTGGTCCATTGGTTTCAAGAGCTAAGGCCCAAATTCATTAAGCCACATCAAATTTGCTAAGCCCAATTTTTTAGTCAAGTCATGAGCAAAAACAATAGAGAGACCCCACCATAGTTTCACGTTTTTCTTCATGTATGAGCAAAGGAATGTCTTTTTCACCCATTTTTTTCATTTATGGGTCATACATTTTTCTCTTCATAACATCATTTCATTACATGACAAAACCATAACAAATTTTTCACAACTCATGAAAAAATCACAATTTTGCATTGGATCCCTCACAAGTTCCACAAAATCAGTATGAAAATCTCTCCACTCTAACAGAATTTCTCATGACAATCTCTCTTTTACCCTCAGCTTACTGTCCCTATATATATAGATATGCTCACAACAAAGGAAAGGGGGAAGAAAAAGTACTAAGGGCTCGTTTGAATCACTTTTGTTTTTTAGTTTAAAAAATTATTTTACAAATCAGTTTTAAGAAGGTGTTTTTGGGAAGAAAATAAAACAAAAATTTGTTTGGTAATAAAGTTTTTAAAAACTGATTTTAAAATTAAGAAATGAAAAAATTTGTTTGGTAATCTAGTTTTGAAAACTGTTTTTTAAAAAAAAAAAAGAAAATTGCTTATTTGGTAACTAATTTTTTTTATATAATTTATAATATTAAATAATAAAATATAAAATACCGATGATATATTTTGTGAAAATATAAAAATCAGGCTAATATATACATATACATATTAAATTTAAGTACATTAATTATATTTGTTGTATAATTAATAATTATATTATAAGTACTTATATTTATAAACTTTTATAAGAAGATTATAATTTTACTGCAGCTCAATAAAATATTAGATTATTTTACGTTTATTTAAAAATTTACAAAAAAAAAAGTATATAAAATAAAATTTTAATTTAGTTCTAAAAACTTTAAATGATATAATATGTTAAACAATATTTATGATTAAACTGAAAGTAATATAATTGAAATGACTTTTAATATATTACAAATACTTGAACAAGTAAGTTAAAATTAATTATATATTAAAATGAATAAACATATTATATTTTATTAATAATTATAATATTTATAAAAAATTTGATTATTAAAAAAAATTAATATGTAATTATTTTGCTACATAAGTGACAAAAAAAAAGAGGTGGGTGTAGCACCAAACAACACTGCTAAAGTGGAGAGCTAGTGGTGAGAGATTGAAGAAATAAAACAAAATAAAATGGTCAATTAATTACCATCTTAACATTAATGAAAACAGTGAATTTTCCGTGTGTTTTATTCATTACTTATTTGGCAATTAGAAAGCAAAATTGAAAACAAAAACATCTTTAAACGGTTTTAGTTTTTTAGCTTTTAAAATTGAAAAACTGAAATTAGTTTCTAAAGACTGTTTTAAAAAACAAATCAATCAAATAGGTTTTAAATTTTTAATTTTTGAAAATTTAAAAACAGTTTTCAAAAAGTGTTTCAAACAGACCCAAAACTCTGCTGAATTTGCATCAGAGCTTCCTCCACTGTTTTTGTTTCCATCTACCATAAAAATCATCACAAACACACCTTTCAATCCATATTCACATCCTTCCTCCATGTAAATCCGTCACCACAAAACTCAGAAAAAAACACTTCAAAACCGATTTGTGACTTTGAATCAACACTATCAACGTTCAACTTCACTTTCAGTAAATCACAGGGTCGTTACTCTAACTTCCATCAACTCTTCATGCATCACAGATCCGTTCACAACACGTACATAATTCTACAGCAAATTCAATCAGCGACGAAATGCATCCGACTCAATTCAAACAACTTCAAGCCGATCCACATCATCATCAGTACGCGAACACATAAAATTGCTAACAACTCAACTTTACAAGAAAAGGTTAGCCTAAATCAAATAGGGACCGTGTTATTCTAGGTAACACATAAAATTGCTAACAACTCAACTTTACAAGTAAAGGTTAGCCTAAATCAAATAGGGACCGTGTTAATCTATGGCTTCATTCTATCTAAGTCCTATGGATCAAATACAAACGCCCATGCATGACATTGTTGGGGAGTTCTGGTGGTTACAAACAAATTTGACACCAAATTCCACTGTCCAGCTACTGTGCTTCCGTGTGCAATTTGGAATAATATGTGAGCAAGAAATAAAAAATAAATTTAGAAAAAAAGAACATATGAAAAAAAACTCTAAGAAAAATAACAATGTCAAACGGAATCATGATAGCGATGCATACCTTATTTCATCTAGTGTCCAATTGCCAAGCCTTGGAGGCGGTCGAGGTTGCTGGTTTCCCTGCTTAAGTTCCACAATGTATTTCTCAGCTAATTCAGGGTGTTTGTGGGGGAAATGAAGCCTCGATATATAAATATCGGCTTTCGATGTTGCCGGCAAATATTTATGTAAATGACAGCTAAACAAAAATGAAGTCTGTATACGGGAAAAAATCTATTATTGACCTTAATATTTTTATATACAAAAAATGTTATTTATGATACAAATATTTGTTATTAAAAAATGACATAGGCCAAAAAATCTATTATTGATTTAAAAAATTTGATATACGAAAATTTAATATTGATCCAAATATTTTTGTAAATGATACCTAAACAAAAATAATATTTATATACGACAAAAAATCTATTATTTACGAAAAATGATATTTATAATCCAAATATTTTTATTCAAAAATGGTATACCTGTTTACTGTGGAAATTGGTAAACAACCGCTAGTCCTCCCAAAGCCTACGAACTAAGGCTCACTCGCAGAATCGACTAGTTTATCCTAAGACACGTGCTAATGCAACTAAGGTTTGGCTTTGTTCAGTTTGATACAATATTCGGCTCTAAGAGAAACGGTTTCTTACAAAGAGTTTGAACAAGTGAAGCTTTCCACAAAAAAATGCTAATGTTATCAACTGAGGGTGACTCGTGACCGACAGAACGCTATAACATTTAGAAAAGATACACAACGAATGCATCTATGGTTAATTCCATTATCGTAATAGAACCACTGTCGACAACATACACAATGATGTACAAAGATAGTTCAAACATAAATGACAATAAAACAAAATGTCCAAGAGGAACGATTGAAAAATAAAGAAATTGTATTGAAGTAAAAATGGTGATTCACATACATTAGCACTCTTGAATACTATTTGCTTCCTCGCGTTGGAAATGTGAAGTTTTTACAAGTGATTTAGTACAAGTGAACACCTCGGAGCCCTTTGTTGGATCTCCTATTTATAATACAATAAAGTAACTGCCTACGCGTTAAAATAACTGCAAAGTAACTGGCTGCAGTTAACTGTACCATCAACATATCTCACCAGTTTTTTGCATTTACAATACCGAAAACAAAATTTACTATTGATCTAAATATTTTTATATACGAAATTTTTTTATTGATCCAAATATTTTTGTAAATGATACCAAAACAAAAATGAAGTCTGTATACGGGAAAAAATCTATTATTGATCTAAATATTTTTATAAACGAGAAATGGTCTTTATGATCAAATATTTTTGATCCAAAGATTGTATACGGGAAAAAATCTATTATTGATCTAAATATTTTTATATACGAAAATTTAATATTGATCCAAATATTTTTGTAAATGATACCTAAACAAAAATAATATTTGTTTATGAAAAAAATTTATTATTTACAAAAAATGGTATTTATGACCCAAATATTTTTTATTAAAAAATGGTATACAGGAAAAAATCTATTATTGATCTAAATATTTTTATAAACGAAATTTACTATTGATCCAAATATTTTTGTAAATGATACCTAAACAAAAATGAAGTCTGTATGCGGGAAAAAAACTATTATTGATCTAAATATTTTTATATACGAGAAATGGTATTTATGATCAAATATTTTTTATCCAAAAATGTTATACGGAAAAAATCTATTATTGATCTAAATATTTTTATATATGAAAATTTAATATTGATCCAAATATTTTTGCAAATGATACCTAAATAAATATAATATTTGTACACGGAAAAAAAATTATTATTTACGAAAAAATCTATTATTGATCTAATATTTGTATACTTTTTTCCTTTTCTCTTCGGTAAACTGTGCGGCCAGTGGAAGTGTTCCTTCTTTTCATATGCCAGATGGAGGGACTCGTTCCCCATGGGTTCAACCTGATTTCCTTTGTTTAAAACAGCGATTTAAGGCGACTACTATTTTTGGGCGGCTGCTCCATATTGTCTCTTATGAATGGCCATCTGAATTGTTCATCCCTCTCGTTTCTTTACTTTGGATTTTAACATTGGTCTCCCACAATCCACTGATATTCAATTGACAGCATGAAAGGAATGGATGTAGAGGATTACTCTCCTAGATACGGCTGGAATTGACTTACTCGGAAACTGTTGTTGAATAGGGGGTTATAATTCTTGAGAGTTTCTCCACTAAGTCCTTTTCCATTCAGCGTGGATCGAACCTGGTTTCTTCTTTATTGTACTATCTCTGAGCGAATTGGTTAAGCTGAGTGTATAACTTGCTAAGACAGTCGTACGAAGTTGTTTTGGATAATGTTTTCTCTCAAAGTTATCACTAATCCAGGGAAACTTCCTCTCGTGTACTCTTTCTTAGAGAGGGCGTGATCTCAATTATTTTGCGAGAGCAAGTTATTGAATTATCGAAGGTCAACGAATCTCCGTTATTGTGTGTATTCAAATTTGATTGTTGGAGATTTGATTGCTCAATTGCGTTAGATTAAAAGTTGTTACGGGGCATCCACCTGTTTACCTAGAAAAATGGTAAACAAGCACTAGTTTCCTTTTTAAAGGTTACTTTTGCGGAATCAACTAGAATATTTCAGGACTAATTGCTTTAATTTGTTTATTACGTGTATCTGGTTTGTATTAAATGCAGCAATAACTTTAAAGTAAAAGTAAACACTGAAACTAAAGGCTTTAAAGTAAATAAAAGTAGTAAAAGAGCAGTAAATGTGCACTGAAAATGAGATTTAACGTAAAATGATTGCATAAATCAAACTGGTACGCATACGTACATTCCAAAGTTGCACTCGTCACTCATTATTGCACAGAGATTTGATTTTTACTTCTGTTTTGTAGAAAATTCGGGCCTTAACTGTTCCTATGGAACTTGCTTAAATAGTAAAAATAAAATAACTACTACTAACGATCGACTGATTATCAGCCAACACGTGTCTTCGACATGCAAGATCTTCAACTGTGAGACCTCCACGCGTCATGTGAAAACTGCTTGCAACTGCCTCTTGACTTCTGATGCCTTCCGACCTCAGTGCTATACTTAGACAAAATGTCTAAGTTTTTTCTGTTTGTTCTAATCGAACCTGCATCTTGACTAAATCTAGTCGAACCTTGGTCAATGATGGTTTGTAGATAGTCGAACGACAGCTTTGACTAAACAAGACCTTTCAGTCAGATTTTCCTCTTTAGATTCTTTAATAATCTCAACTGTTTTAAAGATTATTTACCATTATTTAATAAGTTGAAATCCTAGGGTAACAAATTACCCCCCAAGCGACTTCTTTCGACTGACTTTAGGAAAGAGAAAAGATGGCGTTTCAGTTCTTTCTTGGGTTTCGACTTTTGTTCTCTTCTGACGCCATGATTACTTTGCACATCCCTAGGTACTAATTATTACCTAATTCTTAGGTAGTGGGCTATAACTACTCCCCACTTTCTGAAAACAGTTTCCAAAGCGTTTTTCTGACATGACCTTTGATTTCACAACTTCTTTTTCGCATGATTTCTGCTGACGTCATTATCAGCTTATATATATGTGCAACTCTCTTCTCCTTTTTCTTTCTTTCTCGTTTTACTTCTCTTCTCAAACGTTTCAGAAAGAACCATCTCTTTTCCTCTAACCTTTACCCATTTTCTTCTTCTCCTTTCATACACAACAATGGCAGCTACAACCACCAACACCACTGTGTACGCTACGGGTGCGAACCCTTTAAGGTTTATTATGTCCCGTGAAGAAGAAGAACAAGGATTAGATTTCATTCCTCAACCCAACCTTACTGAAGCCAAAGCCATCATTTGGCAAAACCAGATGTTAATCCCTTTTCAGATTACTGATAAATTAATGGCTTTCTCAGGGCCATTACCAGACCATCGTTACCACCCAGAGCAAACCACTTGTTTCTTTCCTTGCTTCCAAACCACCATGCCTGTAGCTTTCAACAAACCACGTCCCCTCGACTTGAAGTTTATGGACCCTTCGCTTAGGGTGTTTCGTTCGACTCCAGCTCCTGGCAACAAGGAATACTTGGCTTGGCTTAACAAAGTTCAACCGAAAAAACAACAAAGATGAGAGGAATTGGGCATCTTCGATGCCATACAATTATCCAGAACTGGTCATAGAGTTTGTCCTCCCATGCTACTTGCTTCGATCTTCTTCTGGGAAGGTTCGACTAACACCTTCCACCTTCCTTGTGGAATGATGACTCCCACTCTCTTCGATGTGGCTGCCATCACAGGACTTTCGCCATTGGGTGAGATCTTCGACCCAACTCTTCCCACAGAAATGAATTTCAACTTCACCAACGCTACCATCACCAAGTATATGCAAGATCATTTTGACAAGTCGACAGAAGAAGTTTCTGACGAAGAGCATGTTGCCTTCCTCGCCTACTGGCTCTCATACTATCTGTTTTGTTCAGGATCAGTTCAGATTGCCAAAGCTTACATACCTTTGGCTATTCAGATTCATGAAGGTCGAAAGGTCTCTTCAGGTAAGCTTCTCCTTGCTTATCTTTACCATACTTTAGGCATAGCATCTTTAAGGATCAAACGTCTGCACGGAACTCCAAAACAACTCTCTCTGTCGGGACCTTATTGGCTCTTGCAACACTGGTTGAATGCCACCTTCGAGTCACATATAGGTTACACTGTTTCCAGGTCCATTCTAGAGGTCATGTATGACAGGAGGGTCGAAGGCATCAAACTTGCCTTCCAAACTCCTCAAGATGAGTCCAACAGGCCCAACCTTCTCAAATATGTGAGATTGTTTTCTGAATGTAAAACATCCATAGCTTCTATGGCCCCTTTTTCCAATCGATGTTTTGGGCCGACTTGGTTCAAAGCTATTTTCCCTGGGAACACTCCAACCCTTCGAGCTCAACTGAATGCTATTTGGGCTGCTTTTCTGACCCCAACACTTCTCTCTCATCGTATTGAGTCGACAGGCAAGTGCTATGGGTTTGTAAGTTATCAACCAAATTTGGTCTCTCGACAATTTGGTTTGAGCCAGATGCTGCCCAAAAGCCTATATTCTCATGACAATGACATTTGTTACTCCGGTCGACCGTTTACATCTCGTCAACACCTTGATTGTTTAAAGTTTCATAACAAACAATCTCTGGAACACCCAATTTTCACCTTTCAAAACTCCTATTTTACAACTAAAGAGTTTAGTGAGTGGTGGTCTGAATACTACCAACTATTTGATCGAGATTCTTTTATCAAGAAACTGAATACTGCGTTCGACAAGTTAGAGGATCAACTTACCATAAGTAAGTATTTTATATCTGCTTTCGTTTTCTTTTCATTGTCAACAGCAATATTCTAATATCAATTTTTGATCTTTCAGGGCCTGATCTTACCAATCAAAACGAAATTCCTGCTCCTAAGCCAGGTCGAAAGCGCCCCAGCACGTCGAACAACACCACCACCAAGAAAAACAAAACTGTTAGAAAGGTACTTAACTTGATCTTTAATCTTGTCAAATCTACCTTAACATTCATTAATTGTTATTCTTCCTTTTCAGTTGGTAGTTCCTACTGAATCAGACGAAACTACATCTCCACCAAATCAGGAAAGTGAGATCTTTTCACGACCCCCGCCTCCGACTCCACCAAAAAGACGAAAAGTTGTAAAGAACATTCCCAAAGTGGTTGTCAAGCCTCAAACAGCTCCAACAATTTCTTCGTCTCAAACTCTTCCTGAGGTAACTTAGCATTTTCCTCCCATATATCTCTTTCAATATCTCTGTTTTCTAACATTTTTCTTGAATAGAGTGCACCAACTGTCGACCACACTCAGGAGAAAGTTGTCGAAGTTGCTGAGAAAACTGCTGAAGCCACTCCTGACTCCAATCCTTTTAGCCCTCAAAGGACTGACGCTTTTGGAAGCAACACTGATTCGGCTAACACTCCAGGTCGAAGTCGAACAGATCCTCAGGACAAACCCATCGTCGAACAATCACCTGCCATAAAAAATATTGAAGATGTTCCTCGACCAGAACCCAATGCAGCTTCTCAATCAAGACCACATTCTATTGCTGACGATACTAATTCCAACAATTCTCTTAGTCAGGAAGAAATTCTGGACTTGAAGAAGACTAATCCTGTGGAGGCTCTCTTTCGACTTCAAAAGCTGCGACCAAGTTCTTTTGAGATTCCTGCTCAATCGACCAATCCTGATGCTGAGATTGATGCTTCTCTTGTCGAAGCTATATGCCAGCTGAAAGCCCATCTGAACGAACCTGAGTTTCTCGCTGTTCTTGAAAGTTCTGAACATCTTGGTGGAGAAATTCGTAAAATCCTCGACTTGCTAATCAAAGCTTCACTTCCAGCAGTTGTTGTTCAATTCTTCTTTGATTTTGAGGCATACTTCGACCAGCTCTGGAGGGACCTTATGACGAAGAAGAACATTAATCGTCAGGCAAAGAACAAAGAGCGTGAAATGGAGAGGGAATGGGATGCCAGTGCAGCTTCGACCAAAAAGGTTGAAGAATTTCAGGAGAAAACTTTAAAGTTTTCTGATAAGAAGGGAGAGATCGACAACAAGATTGCTGATTACAAGGCTCAAATTGAAGACCTCAACAAGAAGATTCAAGATCTTGAACAAGAGAAAATCAGTTTGGCTCAAACTGAAGAGGTCCCTTCGCCTGAAATTGTTAACCAGGAAGTCTTGAAAGGACTTGGTCATGGTGAAAATGCCCTCAAGTTGGAAAGCAGCGTTCGACAGCTCAAACAAAATTTGTCTCGACTTGATTCTAAGATTGAATTTGAATCAGCCAAGTTAACCTATTTTAGGAATAACTTTCCAACTTTGTAATTTTATTTTCGACCTAGCTGGCTATCCTTTTTGTAATGACTATCAACGTGCTCTATAAGAACCATTTGTAATGATTGGCCAAATTTTTAGCCATTTTAATATAATCTTTTGGTTTTATTCTATTATGAGAATTTCTTGAAGTATAGGTTTATATTTTTTCAAATATTTACCATTTATCCTCAAGATTCGACCATCTGAATTTAGTTCTTCAATTTCATATGCATTGTTTGAAAACACTTGCGAAATTTTGAATGGTCCTTCCCAACTTGGGGACCACTTACCCAATAACTTGTTCCTTTGATCCATGGGTAAAATAACTTTCCATACATAATCACCTACCATGAATGTTTTTTCTTTGACTTTCTTGTTGTAAGCTTTCGCCACTTTTTCCTTTTGTGTTATTAACTTATCCAACGCTATTAGTCGTTCTTCGTCTAATTCTACTAGTTCATCTAACATCATACTCCAGTATTCGTCAGGCGAAAGACTGTTTTGTCGCTGAATTCTTGTTGACTGTAAATGAATTTCTGCAGGCAATACAGCATCATGCCCAAAAGTCAAACGAAAAGGGGTAGTATTTATTGCTTCCTTTGGTGACGTCCGACAGGCCCAAAGGATTTGGTCGAGCGTTTGATGCCAATTTCTTGGCTTTTTTCCCACATGCTTTTTTATCAAATTTATAATCACTTTATTAGCAGCTTCGACCTGACCATTAGCCTGAGCGTAATATGGAGTGGATGTTAGCAATTTAAATCCTGTTTCTGCTGCAAAGGCTTGCATCTTTCGACCAATAAAAACTGATCCTTGATCGGTAGTAATAGTTTCTGGAATTCCATATCTGTAAATAATGTGTTTTTGTATGAAACTAATCACTGCTTCTTGATCAGCATTAACTAATGGAATTGCTTCTATCCATTTAGTAAAATAATCTATTCCCACTAAAATGAATCTTTGTTGCTTTGAAGATGCAGGTTTGATTTCTCCTATTAAATCCAAAGCCCATCCTCTAAAAGGCCAAGGATTGACAATGGCATGCAATTCATTGGCTGGAACATGTTGAATGCCTGAAAATTTCGGGCACTCTTGGCATCCTCTTGCATATTCAATACAGTCTTTTAGCATTGTCGGCCAATACAAACCTTGTCTAAACAACAACCATTTCATCTTATGGCCTGACTGATGAGCTCCACAAACACCACTATGAACCTCTGACACAGCCAAATATGCTTCAGCTTCACTTAAGCATTTCAACAACACACCTTCAGCTGTTTTCTTGTATAAATCATTTCCTAATATCACATAGTTTAGAGCTCTGTATTTAATCTTTCGATCAGTTCCTCCGACTGGATTATTTAGGTAGTGGACCAATGGGTTTCTCCAATCAGAATCAGTCATATTGTCGATGGCAAAAATTTCCACGGCATACAAATCTTTATTTTCAACTTTATCACATACCCCCTCGAATTTTGACGTTGACAATTGACCTAACTTGTCTAATATTTCCTGAGTTTCTTTCTCTTTAATCTCAACCATATCTTCTAACTTGTTTTTGGAAACTCTATAGCCAGAAGCAATCTGTGCCAATTCATTGGCAATGTAATTATTAGATCTCGGTACATGCAAAATTTCAACATGTTCAAATTTTTTTAATAAGCGTACCACGATTGCATAGTACATTATTAGATTTTCTTTGATGCATTTATACTCTTTCCTGATTTGTCGAATTACCAACTCAGAGTCACCTCGGATTTCAACTCGTGTTGCCCCTAAGTCTATTAGGGCCTTCAAACCAGTTATCAAGGCTTCGTATTCGACCTTATTATTAGAGCATACGTCTTTCATTTTATAATGGAACTTTGTTGGGAGTCCTTTAGGAGAAATAATTAAGACTCCAATGCCCGATCCATTTTTGTGACTAGAACCGTTAAAATACAACTTCCAATTAGTTTGTTCGACGAGATTTGCAGAGAACTCGACTAACCCATGTTCGACTATAAAATCAGCCACAACTTGTCCTTTCATAGCTTTTAAAGGAACACATGTTAAGGAGAATTTAGTTAGCGCTAAGGCCCATTTACCAATTCGACTATGCAAAATTGGTTTAGACAACATATGTTTAATAACATCAAAATGAGAGGACACATACACATCAACAGGCTTTATATATTGCTTAAGTTTGTTACATGAGAAATACAAGCATAAACATAACTTTTCAATATCATTATACCTAGTTTTAGCATCCACTAAGGTTCGACTTAGATAATATATAGCTCTTTCGACGCCATTATCATCTTCTTGGGCTAACATACTCCCAATTGTCGAGCCTGATGCAGCTATGTATAATTTCATACTTTTTGTCCTATTGGGGGGTAACAAAATAGGAGGCTTAGTTAAATAAGCTTTGATTTGGTCGAATGCCTGTTGATGTTCTTGCTCCCATTTGAATTGATCTTGATTCTTGAGCTTCACAAGTGGTGAAAATATCTTCGTTTTGCCACTTAGATTTGAAATAAATCTCCTCAAGAAATTAATCTTCCCCAACAATGACTGGAGTTGTTTCTTTGTTTCTGGCGCCTTTAGCTCCAAGATTGCTTTCGTCTTGTTTTGGTTTATCTCAATACCTTTCTTGTGAATCACGAAGCCCAGGAAATCCCCTGCATGGACACCAAAAGCACATTTTAAAGGATTCATTTTGAGTCCATATTTTCACATTCGTTCAAAAGACTGTCGAAGATGGTCTAAGTGACCATTTTCAGAGTTAGATTTTATTACAATATCATCGATATAGACCTGCATAAACTTGTCAATAAAATCATGAAACATGGAATTCATAGCTCGTTGATATGTAGCTCTAGCATTTTTTAAACCAAAGGGCATTACTACCCATTCATAAGTTCCTAAAGCACCTGGGCATCGAAACGCCGTCTTAGGTACATCTTCGTCAGCTATAAAAATTTGGTTATAACTTGAATATCCATATAATAAACTGAGATATTCAAATCCGGCTGCGGAATCGACTAACATTTCAGCAACAGGCATGGGATATTCATCTTTAGGGGTAGCCTTATTTAAATCTCTGAAATCTATGCATATACGAAGGCTACCATTTTTCTTTATTACAGGCACTATATTAGCTAACCATTCGACGTACCTCGCAGTTCGAATAAACTTGCTTTTCAGCAATCTTTCAATTTCTACTTTGATTTTTTCCATAACCTCTGGCGCAAATCTTCTAGGAAGCTGCTTGATAGGTTTCTTACCTGGGTTTAATGGTAGTCGATGCTCCACCACATGTCGACCCAACCCAGGCATTTCATGATAATCCCAAGCAAAACAATCTTTGTATTCTTTTAGGAGTTGAATCAACTTGGTTTTTAAACCACTTGCAAGTTTCGTGTTCACATATGTAGGCCTTTAAATGATTCCATCGCCCAAATCAATTTCTTCCAGGGGATCTTGAGCTTGCATTCTTTTTACAGATCCTAATGGATCCATTTCGAAACCTAAAGGTTCATCATCGTATATTCCATCAAAGCGTTCGACCTGGTGATCGACTTCTTGATTGTTTTCATTTTTTACCATCATGGCCTCAATAGCCATATTTTTCTCTAGTTCGGCTTCTAAAGCCGTTCTTTCTTTGTTTTCGGCCAAATAAGCCGTTATTTGAGCCAGGTATTCTGACTCAGTGGTCATCATCTTTAACTGTTGTCCTCTGCTCTGGAGGACTTTCTTGATTCAATGGTTCATTGGGATCTTCCTTATTCCAAATGAAACCATAATTTGGGTCTAAGTTCAGATACTTAGACACACTTTCATTAGAAGAATACACCTCTTCTGCTTTGTAGCAAGGAGCTACATTTTCCAGATGCTGGTCGAAGTGTCTACGACCACTTTCAGTTTTATAATAACTTTGGTCAGCTTCAATATTCTCCACTATACCATCTGGCCTCAAAATGGCCACACGCTGATGCAAAGTAGAGGGAACTACCCCTATACCATGGATCCATTCTCGACCTAGAAGTAACTTGAAATTGGCTTGAGATGCAATCACCATAAAGATGGTTGACCTGACAGTCGAACCAACAGCTAATTTCACCTGAATTACTCCAAGTATTCCACTTGTCTTACCCTCATAATTAGACAGCACCATATTGTGGGGTCTTAAATCTTTGTCAGATTTCCCCACTTTCTGAAGTGAGGAATAAGGCATTAAGTTCACAGCAGCCCCACCATCGACAAACACTTTGTTTATTAGAACCCCATCCACTTTTGCCCTTATAAATAAAGGCTTCAAATGATACATCTTTCCTCGATCTGGCTTCTCAAACACAGCCTTTTGTTCTTCCACTACTCCTTTTCCCATTACATAATAACAAACAGGCGTCTCTTCTACATTCTCGTCAGGGAGAAAATCATCTTCATTCTCAGACACCTCAGATACTCTGTCGAACTCTGCTGGAAGCACAGATACAATTCAACAGTCGATTAACAACTCATCTGACTCTATGTCAAAGTTGTCGTCGACCTCTTCGTCTGACAATGGGGAATACTCAGGCTCTTTTCCTGTATTGAGAGTCGGAGCATCATCATCAACTAATTCTTTGATGAGTTTCTTTCCCAGGATCATTCCTGCAGTCAACCTCTCATTTGCCACTTTGGCCTGCTCTTCAGTCAATCTCCTCTGAAAAGGTTTCGGCTAATAGTGAGAGAAACCTGCCTGCATCATCTTTGAGTTTTCCTGGCCATTCTTATGGCTTCTTTGGTAACGCCTCCACTGCGTTCGAGTCATAGGATTCTTTCCTTTATAATTTGGAGATATATAGTCTTTCCTCTTAGATCCACTATCAGTCCAAGAGCCTTCAGCATTTGCTCCAGTACCTTGGATCTGCCATTCTGAACGTTTACCTCCTCTGAAGTTAATGGGTTTCACCCACTTGTCCTCAGGGACATCCGTCTTAGGTCTAAAAGTCTTTGGCTTCTCAAACCTTTTCCTGTACTCTCCAGCCCTTCGACCACTGTTTTCTCCTGTATACATGAATTGATGATTCTTGCCTCGACGAGGGTCGAACCTCACTTTGTTTGCAGCATCAACATTGAAAACAGCATCACACCTTGGACATAATCCAACCTGAGAGTTGTTATTGTGACACCTCTCAAGGAATTTCAAAAGGCTCTCGTTTGGTTCAGGATAGACCATGTTCAAGATTTTGCCATCAGTAGCACCATCTTGCTTTCCACCGAAACCATCAGTAGTTTCGACCATCATCACATCAGCAAGCTCAGTATAGTGAGCCTCTTCGACTTGCAAGGGGTCAGTATCCACTTGCATTGATGACTTTGGCTTTTCTCCAAACTGTAACCTTCCTTCTTTCAAAGCTTTCTGCACCAAATCCCTGAAAAGAACACATTGAGAAGTCTTATGACCCAGGAAATTATGAAATTTACAAAATCCTCTTTTTTTCTTTTGTTCAAGAGGAGGATTCTTGAGTCCTGGGGGTACTATGATTTGCCCATCAGTTACTAACAAATCGAATATCTCATCACATTTTGTTATATCAAATGAATACGTTTTACTAGAAAATTTATCATTTTTATTTTCGATCGGATTTTTATCTTTTGAGGGCTTGAGTAATTTACAAATATATGGTGGTCTCGGCTTCAATTCAGCCACATTGACCTCTCCCTCTTCGTATTCACTATCACTATCAGAGTCGAACTCATTTGTAGTAACATAAGCTATCTTTTCTTTCTTATGATATTTACTAACTCTGGCTTTTTCAGCTTTCAGCCTTTCGACCTGGCGTACTCTATCTGCCAGTTGTGCCATATCTCTCAAATGTTGGGTGTCTAATTTCTTCCTTATGGAATAATCTAACCCACCTGCAGCCATTTCGACTAACTCATGTTCAGGAATTTGTGTGAAGCATCTGGCTTTCAGTAACCTAAAACGATTTAGATTGTCATCGACTGGTTCTGTCCCCTTTCGCCTAACTCCAGCTAACTCTTTCAAACTAATCTTTGACTGTCCCATATAAAATTGCTCATGAAACAATCGTTCTAATTGATTCCATGAGAACAAGGATTGTGAAGATAAGGTCGTGAACCAAGTAAACGCATTTTTTGTTAACGAACATGGAAAATATTTCATCTTTAGATTTTCATTGTTTGCTATTTCTCCAACCTCTATCTGGAACCTAACAATATGTTCGACTGTCGATTCGCCAGTCTCACCAGCAAATTTGGTGAATTTTGGGACTTTCCAACCCCTAGGCAATTCTGTTTGCCTTACATATTCTGACAGTGGGGAAACAAAATTTGGTCTGTGCAAACCTACATTTATTCCATTCTGAACTAAGATTTGTTCGACTACGTTCGAGATATTATTGTGCCCAACATTGACATCTTGCTGGATATTTCTAAGAACCTGATCAGCATCTTGATGCCTTTGTACTACTCTAGGGATTTCTTGTTCAATTTGTTCCCCATTTCTAGGAGTTTCAACTACTCTAACATTCGACCCTTGTGGAGTCGAAAGGTTTGGTTGTGGGGGTGCTCCAAAGAAATCTGCTATTCTGGCCATTTGTCTAGCCAATATTTCATAACTTTGGTTCGTGTTGTTTATCATGGGAGTAAAAACAGTTCCCATTTGTTGAGTAAGGGAATTCACCATTTCATGATTACTTTCGTCTATTTGTTGTCGAATTGACAACATTGACGTAGTACTTAACGATGGCAAAGCCTGGTTATTGTAACCTATGCCCATAGGTCGAATCCCTGGATTTGATGTGCTTGTTGCCATCATGCTGTCGGAATATAATGAAGGATTTGTGTGCAATCCTTGCATCATAGACGTAGGCATTCCAAACTGAGGATTAAAACCTGGTGGAGGTAGCATTCCATGAAACGGCGGTCGTAATGGGTTAAACGGTGACCGTACATTCATTGGTGATGATACCAATGTTGCTGCCGTCGATCCACCAATATTTGTTGTTCTAACTGGCGACGAATTTGCAGCATTTTGTGATGTTGTTCCGGTTAGAACAACTCCTTGGTTTCTAGAAAGGTCAGAATCATTTGCATTAACTTCAGACATGTTAGTTAATTTTCGACCACTTCTTAGAATCATACATAACTAATGCACTAACAAATATAAAACAAACAGCAATTGACGAGTCCCACTGGGCGTGCCAATTTGTTTACCCAGAAAAATGGTAAACAAGCGCTAGTTTCCTTTTTAAAGGTTACTTTTGCGGAATCAACTAGAATATTCCAGGACTAATTGCTTTAATTTGTTTATTACGTGTATCTGGTTTGTATTAAATGCAGCAATAACTTTAAAGTAAAAGTAAACACTGAAACTAAAGGCTTTAAAGTAAATAAAAGCAGTAAAAGAGCAGTAAATGTGCACTGAAAATGAGATTTAACGTAAAATGATTGCATAAATCAAACTGGTACGCATACGTACATTCCAAAGTTGCACTCGTCACTCATTATTGCACAGAGATTTGAGTTTTACTTCTGTTTTGTAGAAAATGCGGGCCTTAACTGTTCCTATGGAACTTGCTTAAATAGTAAAAATAAAATAACTACTACTAACGGTCGACTGATTATCAGTCAACACGTGTCTTCGACATGCAAGATCTTCAACTGTGAGACCTCCACGCGTCATGTGAAAACTGCCAGAAAACTGCTTGCAACTGCCTCTTGACTTCTGATGCCTTCCGACCTCAGTGCTATACTTAGACAAAATGTCTAAGTTTTTTCTGTTTGTTCTAATTGAACCTGCATCTTGACTAAATCTAGTCGAACCTTGGTCAATGATGGTTTGTAGATAGTCGAACGACAGCTTTGACTAAACAAGACCTTTCAGTCAGATTTTCCTCTTTAGATTCTTTAATAATCTCAACTGTTTTAAAGATTATTTACCATTATTTAATAAGTCGAAATCCTAGGGTAACACTACCATCTTCGAGGTATCTCATAGGCATTTTTCCAGCGATGGAGACTATGGAAACCATCGGTAGCTCCGCACTCAAAATTATTTGTGCCCTCTCGTTTCATGAGTACCTTAATAGTGCTATTATTGTTGCTTCTGTTATCAGTGTTGTTAGATGTTTCACTTGGAATGGTTGTAGCAACGGTGATGGCGATGGGTTTGGTTTCTTGAAGATGATGAAGATGTTGGTCCATTTGTGAGAGAGAGATGAAAAGAAAGAAAATATGAAGGTGACTGCTAGGTTAATGGTTTGAAGGTTAATGAATGTGGTTTGAAGGTTAATGGGTTGAAGAGGGCGATAATGGAGAGAGATAGAAAGATTGTTTGATTTTGGAACTGAATAAATCAAAGGAAGAGATAGCACTTTGGAATTCTGAATCATTCATAAATTTGTTGAATATTTTTAGTAATTTTAATCTTGAATTTGTTTGTGATAGAAGAAGATGTTTATTAGAAATAAAGTTAATTTCTATTTAACTAAACTATTTAATTAATGTTACTATCTAGTGGAAGAATAGTAGAAGACTAGTAATGGTGGAAGCATGTGACATTATGAAAAAGTTGTCAAATGGATAAACTAGTAGAAGACTAATATTGGTGGAAGCATGTGACATTATGAAAAAACCTGTCAACTGGATTGACACTGAATATTTTGGGTTGATTCGTTGGTTATTGTGCTGCTAAAATTGAATTCAATTTAATTATAAATTAAATGTGATATAAGATTTGATGGTCTGACTCTTATGAACAATACAAGTACTAGTAGTATATAAATTAGCATTCATGAATTTCACACGAGAGCCAGGGTCCGTCCCTCTTTTTTTTCAAGAATCTTTAACAATTTTTTAAAGCGTTTATCGGTTATAATTTGTCAAAAATTTATTTTGTCAGATACTATCTTGGTAGAAAATTATGAAGTCATTGGCGGAATTGGTAAAAATTTGCCCAGGCTTCACAATTTTCCTGGCTCTGCCACTGGATTCCTGATTTCACAACGCGTAGTGTGCTTCGTGACTGTAATTAATATAATCATTGGTACTTTTTCGTTCGAGACTCCGTTTATGTCATTGTGATCTAGGAATCCTGGTGACATGCAATCTTCGCTTATCATTATGAGATTACTCGTCGCACAGAGGAGGTACTCTGGCACCGAATCTACATTGTAAGTTGTCATGGTATAAATCTCATCAATGACAAGTACTTGAGATGATGTGAAATTAGGAGGTTGAGCGAGGAGCTTCAGTGTGATATTGGAAAGAAATAATAAATATCACATTGATAAGTTAGTGGAAAGAACGGCCTACCAAGCATGTAGCCCGCTAAACCCCGCAGGGCTTATTGTTTGTGCCTCCCGCAAGAATCGAACCACGTACCTAGGGGTTAAGTACGTATTCATAGCAATTCCTGCTACCACTTGAGCTAGTAGCTCAAGTGGTAGCAGGAATTGCTATGAATACGTACTTAACCCCTAGGTACGTGGTTAGCAGACCTAGGGAGGAGTATTGATTAAACTGGTGATATGCTTGGTAGGCCGGAAGCCCCGCGGAATAAGCGGAAATCCAGGGTGTTACATTAAATAATGTCTGTTAGAAAAACTTACAGGGCTTATCTAACTTTAAAATTAGCTAGTTTTGAGGTTTTGTCTTAGTCTCATCTTTTTGTTCCTCTCTCTTTTTAATATATTTTTGAGTATTTGCCCTTTGGGCAAAAAAAAAAACACTATAAAAACTATTTTCACAAAACTTTATAGCTTTTTAAACTTTGAATTGATTAAATATAAACTTTTAGATATTAAAAATTCAAGATAAAAATAATAAAGAAATATTGTTTTAGAAATCAATTTATGAACATATATTTTTTTTGAATGAATATTTTATAATATTTTAAATATATTTTCAAAAGTCATTTTAAAATATTTCTTTTTCAAAACACATTCAAAAAATATATCGACTCAAAAACAAAACAAAAAAGAGATAAGAGATGAGGCTCGTAATGTAAATTATTTTTAAACTATTAATCAATAATTATCTCGTTTAATTATCTAGTAATATATTCTTATTTGATGACGGTACTCGAAAAAAAAAATTAAAAATTAAAAATTATAATTGTTTGCAAGAAAGATACTTTAAGAATAAAAGAAGAGCAACTTTTTAAATTATAAAGTAGATAATTTTATTGAGAATTTTTCAATTTACTTCTTGAATCTCTTAGTTACCCGACGAAATTTCATTTATACTTCTTGTTTTGGTAGATGTACTTTCGAAAATACTTTTTTTTTTAAATTGGTTTTTTTGCGTAGGTGCATCTTCGCGAGCGTTAATAGAGTGTTCCGTAGATATACCTACGAAATATTCTCTTATATTTTAATTCAATTACATTTCACTCAAAAATTCAATTTTTATAACAAAAATGGAACATCAAATTAATGTAAATCAAAGTAGTTCAATTGAAGTTTTTCAATTACTTTGATTTACTATAATTTGATATTCCATTTTTGTTAAAAAAAAATCGAGTTTATGAGTAAAATGTAGTTGATTTGAAAATATAACAGAATGTTCCGTAAATACCTCTAGAGAACAACGCTCTATTTTTAAAATTTTTCATAGATGTAACAACGGAAGATTTCATTTTAACCTTATGTAGATGCACACAAAAAATCAAACTTTTAAAATAAAATGTATTTTCAAAGATACATCTACAAAAACAGAAAGACAATTTTGACAACTCACATGATAGGTGTGGGATAGAGATTCTCATTTTGTTTGATCATTCATTTCCTTTTTTCTTCGCATGTTTATTTAAAAATAATCTCTCTATACCGACATGCACAGTAATTAATTTCTATTATAAAATAAGAAAAAGAAATATATTCTCCGGCTGGCGTCCTTCGTCCATTTCTTCATCTTCTTCTCACAGCGTCTTCCTCATCGGTATCACATTATCACCGCATTCGTTACACTCATTTTTCATTTTCTGCTTTGATTCGATTTGATTTGTGTTTTCCGGTGATTCAGGTTCATTTTCTGCTTTGATTCGATTTGATTTGTCTTTTCCGGTGATTCAGGAGTGTCCGGAGGTACTGCATCGGGGAAAACCACTGTGTGTGACATGATTATTCAACAACTGCAAGATCATAGAGTTGTTCTAGTTAATCAGGTAAAGTTTTCAAGGGGATCATCATAAATCTGATACAAATCAATTCATGTTGATCTCTAGTTTATCTGTTGTTGTTGTAGGATTCGTTTTATCGTGGTTTAACTAAAGATGAGTTGAAACGCGATCATGAGTATAATTTTGATCATCCTGGTATGTAATATGAACCAAGGTTAATTAAGATTAATATGCAGAATAATTTACAGTAATGTGATCTGGTTTAAATTTTCTGGTTTTTGTTAGATGCATTTGATACCGAGCAACTTGTAGAAACACTCATCAAACTTAAATCTGGGCAGTCTGTTCAGGTTCCTGTTTATGATTTTAAGCTTCACCAGAGAGCTTCTGATAGATACCAACAGGTTCGTACGTTTCCCATTAATTCAAATCTAAGATAATATGGGGTCACAAGAGCCATTAGTTGATATTACTTTCATACCAATTATTAACAACCACTCCATCTATTCTTAATTATAAGACTTATTTTCTATTTTGGTTGTTCTTTATTCTAAAACTCTCTTCAAACTTTCATATGCATTAGTAACTTATAATTGTGAAACCCGAATTTGTTTTTTCTCTTCTATTATGTCATTAATTGTATATGTAATTATTTAAAATTAAACACATTATTTACAAACTTATTGTTACAGCCACTTTTCTTAATTTTGACAAAATTTATAGGAGGTCTTATGATAAGGAATATAGAGAGTAAGCCCTCACGGATTGGCAGGTTGATGAAGGCTTGTGACATGAGAGTGTGCTTCTCTTAGATCTCAAGTTCAAATCTGCTAGATGCTAACAATTCTTGTGTTTGGTCAATCCAGAGAGCAAAGCTCTGACTTTAAATAGAACCCCTGCAAGTAGATGGCGTGATCAGTCTCCCTGATTAGTTGGTTCTAGGGCCGGATATTGTGTTTTCAGAAAAAGAAAAAGAGATAGAGAGAGTGTATATTTGTCCCTGTGTCTATCTATGCATTCATGATTTGTGTCTGTCTATTTAGAAGAAGAAAGAGCATAATTCATTTCTCTTATCTATTGATTTTTCCGCCTTAAAACTAAATGCTCTTTCTTTACTATGATTATTATTGAAATTAACTTTCTAACTGTTTTCAGACAATTATGATTGGAAGTGTAATATCCATGTAAGATTAAGATGTAGGCAAGTGCTTATTGATTACTAATACAACTACTCACCTTTGGCAGGTCAATGCATCTGAAGTAGTTATTTTGGAGGGTATATTGGTTTTTCACGAACAACGTGTCCGCGACTTGATGAATATGAAGATATTTGTTGATGCAGGTTTATTGAATTTCCATTTTGTTTATCATTTCAGTCTGTTGAACAATCTATAACAGGCTAAATTGGTTTAAAGTAGTACTACGATGTCTATAATGGATAAAACCTAGTTAAAAACTTGGGCTATATGTTTAAAGGTCCCACTTTTAAACTTTATATTCACTAACCAAAATATACTCTAGGCATGCTTCTTGTTATTTGAGGAAATGTAAATTGTTGCCTTCTAGTTTCTTTTAACATCATGCATCTCTCTCTGTTCTTTATAGGTTCTACTCTATCCCGTGTATCAGTTTTAATGTATATAGTAATGAGAATGTAAGTTTCTAAGTACAAACCAGCAATTTAATTTTCAAACCTTCGTCCCTATTGCAAGGATACCAAATATATAGAGAATGAGTGGCAACCATGCAATCTAGTAAATTAAGGAGAATGTACTCCATTTTCTGCTTGTCCATCGGTTCATCCAAAAAAAATTAAATGATATATGGCGAAAATTTTCTATGATAATGATCTCTCTATAAAATTTGTCGCCTTGGTGTTGGATTTTATATTTTCTTATGCTTGTAGTCATACTGATGTTGCACTGCAATTTATGTAGATCCTGATGTAAGGCTTTCCCGGAGAATAAGACGAGATACGGTTGAGAGGGGTAGAGATGTGCACTCTGTACTGGAACAGGCAAGACTTTTAATCTTTTGTATATTATAACTTCATCATATGTCAGGAATTCAGGACTCAAAGAGTATTATTTGTAAAAAGTAACAATTTATTTTTATTTATATCTTACGATTGATAAAATATGTTTTTTTTGTTAGCAAGATAACAAAGAAGTAGCAGAGACAAACTAGTGTTAGATACAACAAGTCCCACTAATTGTAAAGGAAGATAGGCTTTGAGCCAAAATTGCATTGCCATTTGCCATATAATATGCAAACAAGTGAACAACTAATCCTGAAACTCTTGCATTATGATGTTTCATGTCTTAAATATACAATAGTGCACTAAATCATCAAATGGTTTTTCCTCTTTTTTTAAATGAAAAAAAAAAAGACATGTTATTTTAGCATAAAAAATATAATATTTTTCTTGCCTGTATTGCGATCCTATTCCTATATTTCTCTGGACAACTATGCGTTGCTTTTTTTCGAGAATGACACTAGTAACTACTAACATGATAGGTTGAGTGCATGTTAGAATCTGGTTTGTTCTGTTTTTCTTTTCTGAACAAGCATTTGGTTTTGCCTTTGTACAACACTATTTCCTGACTGTCGACCGATAGATAAAATTCTGTGGCTGATATGGAATATCATACTAAATTTTCAGTATGCTAAATTTGTTAAGCCTGCCTTCGATGATTTTATTCTTCCATCCAAAAAGTATGCTGACATAATCATACCTCGTGGGGGAGATAATCGTGTAGCAATTGACTCGATCGTTCAACATATCCGCACTAAGCTTGGCCAACATAACCTATGTAAGATATATCCAAATTTGCATGTGATACAGTCTACTTTCCATGTGATTTTCGTATTTGACATTTCCTCCTACAAAACTCTGTTTTATAATTTTGCTCCAAGGAGAATTTATTGAAGGTTATGAAAACACTTAGATGGGGGGTTTGGAATAAGTGATTTCTTTTTCGTTCACAATAAAAAATGACACATTATTTTTATTCTGGTTCGTTA
Organism: Vicia villosa; assembly: GCF_029867415.1. Taxonomy (NCBI): domain Eukaryota; kingdom Viridiplantae; phylum Streptophyta; class Magnoliopsida; order Fabales; family Fabaceae; genus Vicia; species Vicia villosa. Next base: position 418,666 of record NW_026705064.1, read on the forward strand.
TAACTCAACTACTCCAGTACTCCAGTCCACTCGCCAAGGTGATTTTGCCTCTCTCAATCGAGGACTTAATCCACTATAATTAAAACTGATTACAACTGCACAACCAACTGTCGTGACTAACAACCTTGCACAAACCATCTGCTTGTGACTAACAACCTTGCACAAACCGACTGCTTGTGACTAACAACCTCTAAGACTAAACTAGTCCCAGACCTCTTGAGAAATTTGACCCAACTGGTCTCTCAAGGAACTGTTACAAGTTAACAATAGTGCTTAAGATTTGCTTCTAGAAAGCTTTAATCACAACTGTGATATTTCACTGAGTGTTTAGTACAGAAACTATGAACTCAGAATAAAGATAAAGTTCTTCGGCGTAAGAGTTCTTCGTTTGAATTTGAGCAGCTGTTCTTGCTTTGTATATCAGCTCTTTTTGTGTTATGTTGTATGTTCGTGTATATGTATGTCTATTTTTGTTGTTGTTCAAATGATCTTCTATTTATAGTGTTTAGAAGATTTCGTCCGATGCTGTATAATAGGCTATCTTAGCCTTTCATGTTTGCATGTTATCTTGGATAAACTTGCTTTCCACGCTTCTTGAGACTTGTAACTAAATCTGCTTTTAGCCGTTAATAATCATCATGTCTCCAACAGTAATCTTTCTTCTGTCAGAGTATTTTATCTTTGTATTTCTTCAAGAAAACTTCTTTCAGACTTTGTAAAGATAACATCTATCAGAATTATGCTTCAGCGGTTGGTGCTTAACGAAGCTTCTTCATTAGAACTTCTTCACGCTTCAGTGTGACTGTCTTTCAGCATTTGTATGTAGTCCAAGTTCTGATGGTACTAGTTTTGTTTGATCTTCAGCGTACGATTAGAACTTCTTCTGAAATAAGAGATACATAATTAGAGTATCATATTTACTTATACAAAATTTATTTAATTGTTATCATCAAAACACTAAGATAAGACTAGAACCAAACTATGTTCTAACAATCCGCCCTCTTTTTGATGATGACAAAACATTTACATTCTGATCAGAAATTTTGTATATAAAAGAAACAATCTCCCCCCTGAAATAAATACTTAGAGAGAAATGTGAAAGATAACTTCTCTGAGTAATTTTTTTTTCAGCTTGTTTCTTTAGAAGATTGATGGATATGGCTTTTCATAAGCGCATTCTTTAGAAGTTCTAAAGTATATTCCTTTCTTTCAGATATTGTATAGAGCACTTGCTTTAGAAGATCTTTCTTTCAGAATGAGTTTTTGTACTTCTTAGAAGTTATTTCTTTCAGAATTTATTTTACCTGCAAACTTTCAGAAAGAAACTTTTTGTACTTTATACTTTGTTAGAAATGTTTGAGATTTTATCCCAGTAACTGTTATGTTTTAATCAAATCAAATTTTTACTTTCTTCCTTTTCTCCCCCTTTTTGTCATAATCAAAAAGCGTTAAATAAAGCTTAATGCACAAATTATGTAAAAAAATGTTTGAGGTTTTTAGCTGGGTAAACTGTTATAAGTATTAAATTCAACTTTTATCCCAACCAGAAAACGGCGGACACAAAGATAATGTTCATTAATAAAAAAGTTACAAACACCAATATTTAAGATAGAAACTCCTAGTAGTCAATCTCATAATATCCACCGGTGAAGGGGAATGCTTCGCAGAATTCAGCAAACAGTACTTCATCTTTGTTTTGAAGTTCTGTGGTGTGAAGAGTGTTCAAAACACCTGCTGACTCGAACATAACATACATGATTCTACCATAAAGTATGCAGGAGTTTTGACCGAGTTTGAAAGAAATCAAAGATTCTTTCAAATGTCCAAAAATAATGGCGACAAGATTTATTGGCCGATTAGTTTCTAGACGATAAATCAGGAACCTATCTCTAGAGTGTACGATTTTGTGGAAATTTCCTCGAAGTATTAGGTTCGAGAGAATGAGACGAAATCAGACTTGTTTTGTTGGAGAAAGGTGGTATGGATTGTTGAATATATGACGTGCCAGTTTACTCAGGTCATTTGAAATGACAAAAGCATTGGCATGATCGAAAGATGTTAGACATGCATCATTATGTTTAGAGGGACATCCAATCGCTTCAGCAATGGAGGCTTCAGAGAGGGTGAATGGAATTCCATGGATGGAGGAAGTGATGCTCAGATTGTCATTATTGACAGACGCATTTTTCCAGAACTCTGTTACTAGATTGATGAAGATAGGACCACGGAGAATACCAATGTACGATCTCCAACCTGGTTGATAGAGATAGTTGATGTAATGATCAATGTTTTTGGCTAGCCACAAAAATTGTTCTTTGAGAACGGTGAGGGTTGGTTGGGAAGCCATGAAGAGAATGATAAAGGTTCGGTTTGGTTTAGGGTAGAGATTTGACACATATTAGGTTTAGGACTTGATTGAATTTATTTTATGACACGAGAGCGGTTTTATATGAGTATGAGGAGAAGGAAATGAAAACGTATATCTAAAAGCAATCAATGCAGAGACTAGCATGCATTATGGAATGAAGAGAAAAAATGTTTAGATAACCAAGGGATAGTAGAGGCATGATTAATGAAATTAGGGATAACATAGAGAAATTAATACAACAGTTACAAATGACTTCATGCCTCATAAGCTTTGCACGCGCAACCTCTTAGAGAATGAACACGTGTTCAAATTCTCAGGGTGACGTGAACTAGCAGTTTCATTCACTGAACTTCTGATTCATCTTAGAAAATAAACTTCTGATCCGAGTAGGTCAGATATTTCTAGATGATTTTAACTTCTAAGAAGTTATAAATCAAGTAGTTCAATTTTAGGCAACCGAATATTCTGAAAACACATTTAGATATTGAACATAACTTCATTCTGGATACAATTCCATACTAATGTTCTTTAGAATGAACTTGACTCTATCTTCAGAAAGAGGTTTTGTGAAAATATCAGCCCAGTGATGGCATGTATCAATGAAATTTAAGCTTAATATCCCTTTCTGAATATAATCCCTAATGAAGTGATGCTTAATTTCTATGTGTTTTGCTTTAGAATGCAAAATAGGATTTTTAGAAAAAACATATAGCAGAAGTGTTATCACAGAAAATTGAAATCTTACGCTCATTGATGTGGTAATCTTCTAACTGACTTTTCATCCAAAGCATCTGAGTGCTACAGCCTGCAGCAGCTGCATACTCTGCTTTTGTAGTTGATAGTGCAATTGTGGCTTGCTTTTTGCTATACCAAGAGATCATATTGTTTCCTAGAAACAGACAGCTTCCAGATGTACTTTTACGTTCTATTCTGTCTCCAGCAAAATCAGCATCACAATAACCTACTAAATTGAACTCTTTGGATTTTCTGTAACACAGTCCAACATTAGTAGTACCTTTCAGATACCTCAGAATTCACTTGATAGCAGTCAAGTGAGAGTCTCGTGGATCTGATTAGAATCTTACGCATAAGCATACACTAAACAGAATATTTGGTATAGATACAGTAAGATAAAGTAATGACCCAATCATACCTCTGTAGATTTTCTGATCTACTTTCTTACTTACCTCATCTTTACCCAAAATGCAAGTAAGATGCATAGGGGTCTTTGCTTCTTTACTTTGTGATAACTGGAATTTCTTCAGAAGTTCCTTGACATACTTAGTTTGGTGTATGTAAGTTCCTTCATAAGTTTGATTTATTTGAATTCCCAAAAAGAATTTAAGTTCACCCATCATGCTCATTTCAAATTCTGCTTGCATAGGCTCAGCAAATTCTCTTTCAAGAGAGATATTAGAAGTTCCAAAAATAATACCATCCACATATATTTGAAAAATTAAAATATCATTTTTAAATGTCTTACGAAATAGAGTTGTGTCAACCTTCCCTCTGGTAAAATCTGTATTTAAAAGGAATGAACTTAATCGTTCATACCAAGCTTGGGGAGCTTGTTTTAGTCCATATAAAGATTTTTTAAGTTTAAAAACATGTTATGGATATTTTGAGTCTTCAAATCCAGGGGGTTGATGAACATAAACTTCTTCTTCAATGTAACCCTTTAGAAATGCACTTTTATCATCCATTTGATATAAAGTGATGTTATATTGAGCAGCATAAGCAATTAATAGTTTGATAGATTCTAACCTGGAGACTGGGGCAAAGGTTTCATTATAGTCAATATCTTCTTGTTGACTATATCCTTGTGCAACTAGTCGTTCTTTGTTTCTGACGACTTCACCTTTCTCATTTAGTTTGTTTCTGAACACGCACTTTGTTCCAAAGATATTGAATCCTCCAGGCCTTGGAACTAGATCTCATACATCATTTCTTATAAATTGATTTAGTTCTTCTTGCATAGCAATAATCCAATCTGTATCTTGAAGAGCTTCATCAAATGAAGTTGGCTCAATCATAGAAACTAATCTAAATAGTGAGTTTTCATTGTTCTTGAGAAATGATCTTGTTCTGATGGGGTCATCTTTGTTTCCAAGAATGACTTCTTCTGGATGATGAGTTGTGAGTCTCGAGAATCTTCTAAGAGAGGGTTCTTCAGAAATTCTCAAGTTCTCCATAGTTGTGGTTGGAGGAACTTCTGATGCATTTTCAGCTTCTGAATCTTCAGAGTTTGTGACCTGTACTTCCATATCTGCACAATTTTCAAATTGCTTTGGCTTTTGATGGCCAAGCTTATCATCAAATTTGATATTGATTGATTCTTCAACAATCAAGGTTTATGTATTATATACTCTATAGCCTTTTGAGCGTTAAGAGTATCCCAATAGAAAACACTTTTGTGCTTTAGAATCAAACTTGTTCAGATGTTCTTTAGTATTTAGAATATAGCAAGTACATCCAAATGGGTGAAAATATGAAATGTTGGGTTTTATATTTTTCCACAGTTCATAGGGAGTCTTTTCAAGAATGGGTCTAATGGAGATTCTATTTTGAATATTACATGTTGTGTTTATTGCTTCTGCCCATAAATGTTTAGCCATATTAGTTTCATTAATCATAGTCCTAGCCATTTCTTGTAATGTTCTGTTCTTACGTTCTACAACTTCATTTCGTTGAGGAGTTCTAGGACAAGAGAAATTATGAGAGATTCCATTATGTTTAAAGAACTTCTCAAAGAGATGGTTCTCAAATTCTCCTCCACGGTCACTTCTAACCTTTATGATTTTAAGCTCTTTTCATTTTGAACTTGGTTACAGAAGTCAAAGAACACAGTATGTGACTCATCTTTGTGTTTTAAGAATTTTACCCATGTCCATCTACTGTAGTCATCAACAATAACCAGTTCGTACTTCTTGCCTCTGATTGATGCAGTTTTAACTGAACCAAATAAATCAATATCCAGAAGTTCTAATGGTCTAGAGGAGGAAACAACATTTTTAGATTTAAAAGAAGTTTTTGAAAACTTTCCCTTCTGACATGCTTCACAAAGAGCATTTGAGTTGAACTTCCGATTTGGGAGACCTCTTACCAAATTGAGTTTGTTGAGTTGAGATAATATCCTCAAGCTAACATGTCTCAATCTTCTATGCCAAACCCATTGCTCATCATTAACAGACAGAAGACAAGTTACTTTCTGAGTTTTAAGTTCAGAAAGATAAATTTTATAAATGTTGTTCCTTCTCTTACCAGTAAAAAGGATTGATCCTTCCTTCTGACTAACAGCCTTACAAGAATCTTGATTAAAGATTATGTCATAGCCGTTGTCACTTAATTGACTTATAGACAACAAGTTATGAGCTAATCCTTCTACCAGTAAAACATTTGTTATAGAGGGAGAGTTACCGTTACCGATAGTTCCTGAACGAATAATATTTCCTTTTTGGTTCCCTCCAAATCTAACGTCTCCGCCTGATTTAAGTTCCAAGCTTTGGAACATAGACTTTCTTCCCGTCATGTGATGCGAGCATCCAGAGTCCAGGTACCATGACTGGTGTTTTAACTTCACTGCTAAGGACATCTGCAAAATAAATTATTTTCTCCTTAGGTACCCATATCTTTTTGGGTCCTTTGGTGTTAGTGTGCCTAAAGTTCTGTTTGAACTTAGGTCTAGCATGAGAACTATCAGAATAGGATGTATATTTGATGTCATGAGTGTGTCCAAAATTAAATTGTGTGTGCAAGGGTTTATATGTGATTTTCATTTCATCAACCGGTTTAGGTTCATATTTTTCTTTTCCCTTGGGTGTCTCATAGCCAATTCCAGTTCTATTATTTCTACTTACACCATAAATCATAGAAGCTATCTTGCTTCTGTTTATACTTTTAGCCAGAAATTTTGGAAAACCAACGTCATATTCTTCCAAAATATCTTTAGAACTTGAAACACTATCTGACTTAGAAATCTTTTGAATTTTTAACTCCTCTATGAGTTTCATATTATTTTCTTTAAGATCAAGATTCTCTGCTTTAAGTTTCTGTGTTTCAACTGCAAGATTGTTTTTAAGTTTTTTGTATTTGATTCTTAATTTACTATGATTTTCCAGAAGTTCTGACAAACTTTCTGCAAGCTCATCTCTAGTAAGTTTAGAAAATACCTCGTTAGTTTCTGATTCTGAGTCTGAGTCACCTTCTGTGGTGGCCATGAATTCTATGTTGGTGTGTTCATCTTCTGAGTTGGATTCTTCATCAGAAGATTCTGAATCATCCCACGTGGCCATCAGACTTTTCTTCTTTTCGAATCTTTTCTTTGGCATTTCTCTTTGCAGTTTGGGACATTCATTCTTGAAATGTCCTGGTTCATTGCATTCATAGCATACAGTGAAGGATAGAAAAACACTTAGAAAGGGGGGGTTTGAATAAGTGTAATTTAAAAACTTGAAAGATAAAAACAATCTGCACAGTTATTTTTATCCTGGTTCGTTGTTAACTAAACTACTCCAGTCCACCCCCACGGAGTGATTTACATCACCTGAGGATTTAATCCACTAATCGCAACAGATTACAATGATTTTCCACTTAGCCCACGACTAAGTCTTCTAGAGTATCCTGATCACAACCTGATCACTCTAGGAACAAATGCTTAGACACAAGCTAAGACTTTCTTAGAGTATCCTGACCACCACGTGATCACTCTAATTACAACTGCTTAGACACAAGCTAAGACTTCCTAGAGTATCCTGATCAACACTTGATCACTCTAGTTACTTACAAATTAATGTAATCAATTCTAACAGTATTACAAATGCTTCTGAAAAGCTATAATCACAACAGTGATATTTCTCTTAATCGTTTAAGCTTAATCTCACTAATATACTACAGCAGCAATGTAGTGAGCTTTGATGAAGATGAAGTTTCTGAGTTTTGAATTTGAACAGCGTTTCAGCAAGTTAATTGTTAGCAAATCGTCCACCTTGCTTCTCATCAGAACTTCATATTTATAGGCACTTGAGAAGATGACCGTTGGGCGCATTTAATGCTTTGCGTATTCCGTACAGCATTGTATTTAATGTTTCACGCTTTTGTCAACTACCTCGAGCCTTGTTCACGCTGTGTCTACTGACGTTGCCTTTAATAGCTTCCAACGTTCCTTTTGTCAGTCAGCGTAGCCTGCCACCTGTACTTTCTTCTAATCTGATGTTTGTGAATAAAATATTTGAATATCATCAGAGTCAAACAGCTTGGTGCATAGCATCTTCTTGTCTTCTGACCTTGAAGTGCTTCTGAGCGTGATACCATGAGAGCTTCAGTGCTTCTGCTTCTGATCTCAAGTTCTTCTGATGCTTCCATAGACCCATGTTCTGATTCTGCCTTGACCATCTTCTGATGTCTTGCCAGACCATGTTCTGATGTTGCATGCTGAACCTTCTGAGACAAAGCTTCTGAGCGCTGATTTGTGCATACTCTTTATATATTTCCTGAAAGGGAATTTGCACTGTATTAGAGTACCACATTATCTCACACAAAATTCATATCCTTGTTATCATCAAAACTAAGAATATTGATCAGAACAAATCTTGTTCTAACAATCTCCCCCTTTTTGATGATGACAAAAACATATATAAATGATATGAATTTGCGATCAGAAAGAGTAGACGGCTAAAGACAATTACACAGCTATAGCATAAGCATGTGAATATGTCTCCCCCTGAGATTAACAATCTCCCCCTGAGATGAATAATCTCCCCTTGAAATTAATACTAGAAGAATTTTAATAATAAAAGACTTCCCTGATTATTTCGGTAGAGACGTTCATAGTGCTTGATCTTCAGAACATTCATGACTTCTGATTTCTGCTTCCATAGGACAACTTCAGAACATTGAATTTCATTAGATCCTCAGAACATTCACAGCTTCTGACTGTTTCTTCCATCGGACAGCTTCAGAACTTGAATTTCTTTGATCTTCAGAACATTCACAGCTTCTGACTTTTGCTTCCATCGGACAGCTTCAGAACTTGAATTTCTTTGATCTTCAGAATATTCACAGCTTCTGACTTTTGCTTCCATCGGACAGCTTCAGAACTTGAATTTCTTTGATCTTCAGAACATTTACAGCTTCTGATTCTTGCTTCCATTGGGACAGCTTCAGAACGTGAATTTCTTCTTACATCACTTCATGCTAGATTGTATCAGAACATTGTTGAATGTACCAGAGCTTCATCAGAGCATCTCTACATCTTGAAATGTTACAGAACAAAACTAAACGACAAAAGTCAGCATGAATGAATCAGAACATAAAATATGTTTAAGAAAATACATAATATGTATCAGAGCCATATAGGCCATATAGAATGTATCAGATCCATATAAAATGTATCAGAACAAATAGACATAATGTTTCAGATCATATTCTATCATCAGAATATCTGAACATTCTTCCTTCTTGCTTCTGATTCTGAAGCTTCATAGCACTCAGCTTGCTTCAAGAATCCAAGAGCTTGATTCATCTTGTTGCTCCTTATGTTGATCTTGAATCTTCGATTCCTGCAACAACACAACTTAAAAACATAGAACTTTGCAAGTTCTGTTAGAAATGTGGGGTCTTTTTACCCGATAACTGATAATATTAATCAGATCATTTATCATATATTTTCTCCCCCTTTTTGTCATAACATCAAAAAGAATATAAAAGATTCAGATGTAGAAAACGACAAAGGAAAGAAACAGAAATAAACTTTTCATTGATTAAACAAACAGGATTACAAAAGATGTATGCAGAAAACAGATGCAACAAGGAAGGAAAACTACAAAGACTAACGACTAAGACCCTAGCCTAGACAAAATCTGCGCCAGAATGTCATGAACCCCGTCAGTGCTTTCAGTTTGTCTTTCCATGAAGGAGCGAAACTCAGCGTTGGCTGCTTCTTGCGCATCCAAACGAGAAGCCAGCAAAGCCTGATTCTGATGCAGAGCTTCCAAGGTCTCCATCAGAGCTGAGGGTACACCAGAAGAAGAAGCACCAGAATTTTTGCCAACAGGGACAGCAATCTCAGCAGGACGATCTTCTGGAAGGTCTTCAGCAGCCTCAGCATACTCTGGTTCAGGCAACACAGAAGCTCCAACTTCCAACGCCTGAAGAATAGCTGCTAGGTTTGTTGGAGGAGTAGGACCAGCAACTTCAGCAGGATAAACCACTTCTGGAAATACCATGTGAGGAGCACTTTCAAAAGGGTTCATTCTGAACCAATCAAACAGCCACTGAAAATCTCCAGTCAGCACAGGGTACCATGGTCTCCAAACCACGATGTCTCTGCAGGGATTTTCTTCTTCCATCTCATCTGCAGGTATCCTCTCTTCAAGAACTCTTCTGTTCCTGATGAGATGGTGGTAGCTGCTTTCACCAACTTCCAATAGACGACCACGAACACCAGGTGCGTCAGACATGATCCTTCTCTGGACATCCGTAGCCTTGACCAGAAAGTCCTGACGAAATGCATCCCAGAGGTTGCAAGTAGCATACTCATCCAGATGGTTAAGGTGAGCAGCGCCCAGAATCTCCAACCAGCTATTTACATCAAAATGTAAAAGCTCTAGAAATGATTGAGTGGTAGGGGTTGGAGGGTTTACAGTGAACCTGGAGTCGGGAAACACAAAAGTGTAGGGGTTAGGTGTTCTGGTGGGAAAAGGGTGTGAGAGAGATGAGGATATATCTGAGGGATGGGTTGAAGGAGAGGAGATATCAGATGGTGAAGAAGGTGGTTCCAAAAAGATGAATGAAGAGGAAGAGGTGGTGGAAGTCTGTGAAGACGGAGGTGATTGAGGGGTACCGTCGAGGGGTTGATACACACGTCTAGAGTAGTTTCCAGACATCATAGCTTCAAAGGGATTCACCTTGAGAGGGTCATAGGTGATCTTTACTCTCTTTGGTTTGATTTCTTGTTCATCAGTAGCCTTTCTCTTTTGTTTTCGATCAGTTTCTTGATTTCCAGAGCTTGACGAGGGATTCATGATGACTTTGCAGATGGTGAAGACTGCTAGGGTTTATGATATGGATGCAAAAAGAGAGAGAACGAAAAAGAAACTGAGTGCAAGAGAGAGAGAGAGAAAAATATAAGAGGGAAAAGAGACGTTTGAAGAGTATAAAAAGAAACTGAAATGATGAATGGCATTTAATGTTACATGACGTGAGGAGAGATAATAATGACAAAAGAAGTGATTAGCACAGTTACCTAAGTAGACGTCCCCTCAACTGCACGCACGTTTGTCCAGAAATAGTGAACACGTGTTTACCATCTGGATAGTCAGTTACAGCTGTTTTACTTTTAAAGAGATTCTGAATCAACTTAGACAATGAAACGTTAGTAATAACTGAATCACTACTTCTAATTGATTACAAGCAGAACTTCTTATAAAAGACTAATCCAATCTCATTTCAGAAGATACTCATACATAAGATCTTCTCATCTTCTCATTCTGGGCATAAATCCATACTGATATTCTTCAGAATGAACTTAAACCTATCCTCAGCAAGGGGTTTTGTAAAGATATCAGCCCATTGATGGTCTGTATCCACAAAGTTTAAAGATATAACACCCTTCTGAACATAGTCCCTTATGAAATGATGTTTAATCTCAATATGTTTAGCTTTTGAATGTAAGATAGGATTCTTATATAAACATATAGCAGAAGTATTATCACAGAAAATAGGAATGTTACTCTCATATATCTGATAATCTTCTAGCTGACTTCTCATCCAGAGCATTTGTGTGCTACATCCAACAGCAGCAACATATTCTGCTTCTGTTGTTGAGAGGGCAATTGTAGCTTGCTTCTTGCTGTACCATGAGATCAGATGACTTCCAAGAAATTGACAACTTCCAGAAGTACTTTTCCTTTCAATTCTATCTCCAGCATAGTCAGCATCACAGAATCCTACTAAGTTGTATTCTTTGGATCTTCTGTAAACCAAACCAACATTAGTAGTACCTTTCAGATACCTCAGAATTCTCTTAACCGCAGTTAAATGAGATTCTCTCGGATCTGATTGGAATCTAGCACACAAACAAACACTAAAGAGAATGTCGGGTCTAGAAGCAGTTAGGTATAGAAGAGATCCAATCATACCTCTGTACAACTTCTGATCTACCTTCTTACTTACCTCATCCTTACCTAAGACACATGTTGGATGCATAGGAGTTTTGGCTTCTTTGCTTTCAGAAAGATTAAACTTCTTCAGAAGTTCTTTCACATACTTAGTTTGATGAACATAGGTTCCATCAGAAGTTTGGTTGATTTGAATCCCAAGGAAATACTTGAGTTCTCCCATCATGCTCATTTCAAATTCAGCCTGCATAGACTCAGCAAACTCCTTTCCAAGTGTAGCATTAGATGTTCCAAAGATAATATCATCAACATATATTTGACAAATTAAAATATCCTTTTTAAATGTTTTACAAAAGAGAGTAGTGTCCATTTTTCCTCTAGTGAAACCATTTTCCAAAAGGAAAGAACTCAAACGTTCATACCAAGCTCTAGGAGCTTGTTTCAATCCGTATAATGATTTCTTTAATTTAAAAACATGATTTGGAGACATAGAGTCTTCAAAACCAGGAGGTTGATGGACATAAACTTCTTCATCTATATAACCATTTAAGAAGGCACTCTTGACATCCATCTGATAAAGAGTGATGTTATGTTGAGTGGCAAAAGAAATTAATAGACGAATAGATTCTAACCTGGCCACTGGTGCAAAGGTTTCTGTGTAGTCAATTCCTTCTTGCTGACTATAACCTTGAGCAACCAGTCTGGCTTTGTTTCTTACCACTTCTCCCTTCTCGCTTAGCTTGTTTCTGAACACCCACTTAGTGCCGATGATGTTAAATCCTTTTGGTCTAGGAACCAAGTCCCATACATCATTCCTTGTAAACTGATTTAGTTCTTCTTGCATGGCAATTATCCAGTCTGGATCTTCTAGAGCTTGATCAACAGAAGTTGGCTCGATCAAAGAAACAAGACCTAATTGACATTCTGCATTGTTCTTAAGGAATGCCCTTGTTCTGATGGGATCATCTTTCTTCCCAAGGATCACATCTTCTGAATGAGCTGAAGCTAGTCTAGGTAATCTTCTGATTGTTGGCTCTTCAGAGATTCTCAGATTCTCCAAAGATGCAGCAACTTGATCTTCTGATTCATTGCTTCTGAGACTGCCAGCTTCTGCAGCATTGCTTCTTGGTTCTACTGCTTCTGATATATCAATATCAAAATCTGCAAAATTCTCAAACTGCTTTGGTTTTTCAAGACCAAGCTTATCATCAAACCTGATATTGATTGATTCTTCTACAATCAATGTTTCAGTATTGTATACTCTGTAGCCTTTAGAGCGTTCAGAATATCCAAGAAGGAAACACTTTTGAGCTTTAGAATCAAACTTACCAAGATGATCTTTAGTATTCAGAATAAAACATACACATCCAAAAGGATGGAAATATGAAATGTTGGGCTTTCTGTTCTTCCACAATTCATAAGGAGTCTTATTTAGAATAGGTCTTATAGAGATTCTATTCGGAATATAACACGCAGTGTTTATTGCTTCTGCCCAGAAATGCTTAGCCATATTGGTTTCATTGATCATGGTTCTGGCCATTTCTTGTAGAGTCCTATTCTTTCGCTCTACAAATCCATTTTGCTGTGGAGTTCTAGGGCAAGAGAAATCATGGGCAATACCATTTTCTTTGAAGAACTCCTCAAAGAATTTGTTCTCAAATTCACCACCATGATCACTTCTGACCTTTATGATTTTACACTCTTTCTCAGATTGGATCTGAGTGCAGAATTCAAAGAACACTGAATGAGACTCATCCTCGTGTTTCAAGAACTTTACCCATGTCCAACGGCTATAATCATCAACGATGACTAATCCATATTTCTTCCCTCTGACAGATGCTGTTTTGACTGGGCCAAACAGATCAATGTGCAAGAGTTCTAACGGCCTTGAGGTAGAAACAACATTCTTAGACTTGAATGCAGGTCTGGAGAACTTGCCCTTCTGACATGCTTCACAAAGAGCATCTGATTTGAATTTCAGATTTGGGAGTCCTCTGACCAGATTTAGTTTGTTAATCTGAGAAATCTTTCTCAAACTAGCATGACCTAATCTTCTGTGCCAGACCCATTGCTCCTCAGAAACAGACATAAGACAAGTCACCTTCTGCTTCTCAAGATCAGAAAGATCAATCTTATAAATGTTGTTCTTCCTCTTGCCTGTAAATAGGATTGAGCCATCCTTCTGACTTACAGCCTTGCAAGACTTTTGATTGAAGATTATATCATAACCATTGTCACTTAATTGACTTATGGACAACAAGTTATGCGTTAATCCTTCAACAAGAAGTACATTAGTTATGGAAGGAGAGTTACCAAGACTTATGGTTCCAGAGCCAATGATTTTGCCCTTCTGGTCTCCTCCAAACTTGACTTCTCCACCTGGTTTAAGCACCAGGTCTTGGAATGTAGACCTTCTTCCCGTCATGTGTCGCGACCATCCAGAGTCCAGGTACCATGACATTTTGCTTTTTGTCCTCTTTGCCGCCAAGGATATCTGCAACAGAAATTATCTTCTCCTTAGGTACCCACAATTTCTTGGGTCCTTTCTTGTTAGTTCTCCTCAAGTTCTGATTGAACTTGGGTTTAGCAAAATATTTAACAGGAGGAACAGCATGATATTCTTTAGGTTTGTCAGCATGATATTTCTTAGGATGTGTCACAAGCTTCTTGGTGTGAACAGTGTTAAACTTCTGTGCATGTGAAGTGAGCCTAATATCATGTGCATGGCCATATTTGAACTGATCATACAAAGGCTTGTATGTGATCTTCAGATCATCAATAGGTTCAAATTTATGTGAGGTATCACCCTCATAGCCAAAACCAAACCTTCTGTTTCCAGAAACACCATATATCATAGAAGCAAGATGACTTCTGCCAATACTTCTAGATAAGAACTTTCTGAAGCTCGAGTCATATTCTTTCAGAATATGATTCATTCTAGGAATGGATTTTTCTGTTTCAGAAGGAGATCCACTATCTTTGGATAGATTTAAAACTTTTTCCTTCAGTTCAGAATTTTCCAATTCCAGCTTCTTAGTTTCAAATTCAAACTGCTTTTTCAGCTTTTTGTATTTGATACTAAGATGAGCCTTGAGTTCCAAAAGTTCTGTTAAACTGGAAACTAACTCTTCTCTAGATAGTTCAGAAAATACCTCTTCAGAATCTGATTCTGGTGTAGATTCTGATCCATCATCTTCTGTAGCCATCAGCGCGAAGTTGGCCTGCTCTCCTTCAGAGTCTGATTCTGATTCTGATATAGAATCATCCCATGTTGCCATAAGACCTTTCTTCTTATGAAACTTCTTCTTGGGATTCTCCTTCTGAAGTTTTGGACACTCATTCTTGTAATGTCCAGGCTCATTGCACTCATAGCAGACAGCCTTCTTCTTGTCAGATCTTCTGTCACCAGAAGATTCTCCACGTTCAAATCTCTTTGAACTTCTGAAGCCTTTGAACTTCCTTTGCTTGCTCTTCCAGAGTTGGTTTACCCTTCTGGAGATCATGGACAGTTCATCTTCTTCTTCAGATTCTGATTCTTCAGGATCTTCTTCTCTAGCCTGAAAAGCATTAGTGCATTTTTTAATATTAGATTTTAATGCAATAGACTTACCTTTCTTCTGAGGCTCGTTTGCATCCAGCTCTATTTCATGGCTTCTCAAGGCACTGATAAGCTCTTCCAAAGAAACTTCATTCAGATTCTTGGCAATCTTGAATGCAGTCACCATTGGACCCCATCTTCTGGGTAAGCTTCTGATGATCTTCTTTACATGATCAGCCTTGGTGTAGCCTTTGTCCAGAACTCTTAATCCAGCAGTCATAGTTTGAAATCTTGAAAACATCTTCTCAATGTCTTCATCATCCTCCATCTTGAAGGCTTCATATTTCTGGATTAGAGCAAGAGCTTTAGTCTCCTTGACTTGAGCATTTCCCTCATGGGTCATTTTCAATGACTCATATATGTTATGGGCCGTTTCCTTGTTAGATATCTTCTCATACTCAGCATGAGAGATAGCATTCAGCAAAACAGTCCTGCATTTGTGATGATTTTTGAAATCTTTCTTTTGATCATCAGTCATTTCGCTTCTCGTGAGCCTTACACCAGTAGCTTTAACAGGATGTTTGTAACCATCCAACAGAAGATCCCATAGATCAGCATCTAGACCAAGAAAGTAACTTTCCAGTTTATCTTTCCAGTATTCAAAGTTTTCACCATCAAATACTGGTGGTCTAGTGTAACCACTGTTACCGTTGTATTGCTCAGCAGAGCCAGATGTATATGCAGTTGGATTTGATTGAGATTCACCAGCCATCTTTTACTTAAGCGTTTTTCTCTTCCTGAATCTTTTCTAAACACGGCTAAGTGCTTGCACCTTAGAACCGGCGCTCTGATGCCAAGTGAAGGATAGAAAAACACTTAGAAAGGGGGGGTTTGAATAAGTGTAGTTTAAAAACTTGAAAGATAAAAACAATCTGCACAGTTATTTTTATCCTGGTTCGTTGTTAACTAAACTACTCCAGTCCACCCCCACGGAGTGATTTACCTCACCTGAGGATTTAATCCACTAATCGCAACAGATTACAATGGTTTTCCACTTAGCCCACGACTAAGTCTTCTAGAGTATCCTGATCACAACCTGATCACTCTAGGAACAAATGCTTAGACACAAGCTAAGACTTTCTTAGAGTATCCTGACCACCACGTGATCACTCTAATTACAATTGCTTAGACACAAGCTAAGACTTCCTAGAGTATCCTGATCAACACTTGATCACTCTAGTTACTTACAAATTAATGTAATCAATTCTAAGAGTATTACAAATGCTTCTGAAAAGCTATAATCACAACAGTGATATTTCTCTTAATCGTTTAAGCTTAATCTCACTAATATATTACAGCAGCAATGTAGTGAGCTTTGATGAAGATGAAGTTTCTGAGTTTTGAATTTGAACAGCGTTTCAGCAAGTTAATTGTTAGCAAATCGTCCACCTTGCTTCTCATCAGAACTTCATATTTATAGGCACTTGAGAAGATGACCGTTGGGCGCATTTAATGCTTTGCGTATTTCGCACAACATTGCATTTAATGTTTCACGCTTTTGTCAACTACCTCGAGCCTTGTTCACGCTGTGTCTACTGACGTTGCCTTTAATAGCTTCCAACGTTCCTTTTGTCAGTCAGCGTAGCCTGCCACCTGTACTTTCTTCTGATCTGATGTTTGTGAATAAAATATTTGAATATCATCAGAGTCAAACAGCTTGGTGCATAGCATCTTCTTGTCTTCTGACCTTGAAGTGCTTCTAAGCGTGATACCATGAGAGCTTCAGTGCTTCTGCTTCTGATCTCAAGTTCTTCTGATGCTTCCATAGACCCATGTTCTGATTCTGCCTTGACCATCTTTTGATGTCTTGCCAGACCATGTTCTGATGTTGCATGCTGAACCTTCTGAGACAAAGCTTCTGAGCGCTGATTTGTGCATACTCTTTATATATTTCCTGAAAGGGAATTTGCACTGTATTAGAGTACCACATTATCTCACACAAAATTCATATCCTTGTTATCATCAAAACTAAGAATATTGATCAGAACAAATCTTGTTCTAACATACAGTGCCTTTTCTGCTAGTCCTCTTGTAACCAGAGGATTCTCCTTTGTATTCTGGTCTTCTAAAGTTTCTGAACTTCCTTTGCTTATGCTTCAAGATTTGGTTGACTCTTCTGGAAAGAAGAGATACCTCATCTTCTTCTGCCGATCTGGATTCACTCGAGCATTCTTCTTCAGCCTGCAAAGCGTTAGTTTCAAATTTTTTAAAAGATTTAAGGGCGATAGTCTTACCTTTCTTTTGAGGCTCATTTCCATCGAGTTCAGTCTCATGACTTCTTAATGCGCTGATGAGTTCTTCAAGGGATGCGTCATCAAGATTCTTTGCGACTTTGAACGCTATAACCATTGGTCCCCATCTTCTTGGTAGACTTCTGATTATTTTCTTGACATGATCAGCTTCTGTATATCCTTTGTTCAGTACTCTCAGGCCAGCAGTCAGAGTTTGAAATCTTGAGAACATGGCTTCAATAGATTCGTCATCCTCCATTTTGAAGGCTTCATACTTTTGGATAAGGGCCAGAGCTTTTGTCTCTTTGACTTGAGCATTACCTTCATGAGTCATTTTGAGTGACTCAAACATATCATGTGTCGTATCTCTGTTTGTGATTTTCTCGTATTCTGCATGTGAGATAGCACTTAGTAAGATAGTTCCAACTTTGTGATGTTTTTTGAATTCTTTCTTTTGTTGATCTGTCGTGTTTTTCCTATCTATATTTTTGCCTTCATCTACAGGATGTTCGTAGCCATCGACCACAATATCCCATAGGTCAGGATCATATCCTAGAAAGAAACTTTTATTCTATCTTTCTAGTATTCAAAGTTTTCCCCATCAAACCCTGGATCTTTATCTGACACGGTTAAGTGTTTGCACCCAGAACCAATTGCTCTGATGCCAATTGAAGGTTATGAAAACAATTAGAAAGGGGGGGGGGGGTGAATAATTGGTTTCTTTTTCGCTCACAATAAAAAATGACACAGTATTTTAATCCTGGTTCGTTATAACTCAACTACTCCAGTCCACCCGCCAAGGTGATTTCGCCTCTCTCAATCGAGGACTTAATCCACTGTAATCAAAACTGATTACAACTGCACAACCAACTGTCGTGACTAATAACCTTGCACAAACGGAATGCTTGTGACTAACAATCTCTAAGACTAAACTAGTCCTAGACCTCTTGAGAAATCTGACCCAACTGGTCTCTCAAGGAACTGTTACAAGTTAACAATAGTGCTTAAGATTTGCTTCTAGAAAGCTTTAATCACAACTGTGATATTTCACTGAGTGTTTAGTACAGAAACTATGAACTCAGAATAAAGATAAAGTTCTTCGGCATAAGAGTTCTTCGTTTGAATTTGAGCAGCTGTTCTTGCTTTGTATATCAGCTCTTTTTGTGTTATGTTGTATGTTCGCGTATATGTATGTCTATTTTTGTTGTTGTTCAAATGATCTTCTATTTATAGTGTTTAGAAGATTTCGTCTGATGCTGGATAATAGGCTATCTTAGCCTTTCATGTTTGCGTGTTATCTTGGATAAACTTGCTTTCCACACTTCTTGAGACTTGTAACTAAATCTGCTTTTAGCCGTTAATAATCATTATGTCTCCAACGGTAATCTTTCTTCTGTCTGAGTATTTTATCTTTGTATTTCTTCAAGAAAACTTCTTTTTGACTTTGTAAAGATAACGTCTATCAGAGTTATGCTTCAGCAGTTAGTGCTTAACGAAGCTTCTTTATTATAACTTCTTCAGACTTCAGCGTGACTGTCTTTCAGCATTTGTATGTAGTCCAAGTTCTGATGGTACTAGTTTTGTTTGATCTTCAGCATACAATTAAAACTTCTTCTGAAATAAGAGATACATAATTAGAGTATCATATTTACTTATACAATTTATTTAATTGTTATCATCAAAACACTAAATAAGATTAGAATCAAACTATGTTCTAACATTTATCATGCAAACTTCTAAAGTTTGAGCTTTTTTACAGACTAGAGGCATGCACACTCTTATTCGGGATACAGAACTATCCAAGCATGACTTTGTTTTTTATTCAGATCGGCTAATTCGTTTGGTAGGTCATGCTTTATACAGTGTGACGGGGTTTACATCCTCCACTAACAAACTAATATTATTATCACTGGTCTTAACAGGTAATGGAACATGGTCTTTGTTACTTGCCATTTACAGAAAAACAAGTTATCACACCTACAGGTGTGTCTAAGGAAGATGAGATATCATTCAATTGATTAAATTTATGACAAATAGAAAGACTGCTAAATCATTTTTTTTCACATTTCAGGATCAATTTATATTGGAGTTGATTTTTGTAAGAAACTGGGTGGAGTATCTATTATTCGAAGGTATTTTTTCTAACGACTTCTTCAGTTTTTTTTATAAGCAACTACTTCTTCAGTTGTTTTATTAATTAAGGAAAGGAAAATTTATAACTTACCATAATTTACAGTGGTGAAAGCATGGAAAATGCTTTGCGTGCATGCTATAAAGGAATAAAAATAGGAAAAATTCTCATCCACCGTGGAGGTGATGAAACTCAGGTAATCAGTTTCCATATTTTACTCTATTCTTTCTTGAATTTGTTAGTTAAGTCTTGAAATGTAACTTATCACAATGTTTTCTTTCTATAAGCTTATTTATGAGAAGCTCCCTAAAGACATTTCAAAGAGACATGTTCTTCTCATGGACCCAGTACTTGGCACAGGTCATTTATCAGAAGTCACAACTTTTTATTCACCATAATATAATATTTAACACTGTCTCACTATATATACAACAAGTTTATTCTGAGTAACAATACTATATTATAATCACAACAATATAAGATTGGAAAACATTAACATCATGTACCTTATTAGTTATTGAATTGTTCAGGTAACTCTGCGAGCCAACAATCGAGCTTCTTATTAAGAAAGGAGTTCCAGAGTCCCAGATAATATTCCTTAACCTTGTCAATCTAGAGTCCAATTGCCAAGCCTCGGAGGCGGCCGAGCTTGTTGGTTTCCCTGCTGAAGTTCCACGATGAACTTCTCCGCCAATTCATGGCGTTTGTAGGGGAAATAAAGCCTCGATATACAAATATCGACTTTCGATGTTGCCGGCAAAGAATGCCAGCATGTTTCTCAGTCTTCGGGTATCAAACCTCGGCCAAGCGTTAGCCGTCTTTCTTGTTTCTATTGCTTTCAAGATTTGATAATGTGATGAAAAGGATGAAGTGAATCGATTTCTTGTATAGAACAGCAAGCATAAGGAATAGAAATACGGATTCTCTCATCATCCGTAGCAAATACTAGCATTTCAAATACGGAATTTTTTTTTATTAAAAAATGATATACGGAAAAAAATCTACTACTAATCTAAATATTTTTATATACGAAATTTAATATTGATCCAAATATTTCTGTAAACGATACCTAAACAAAAATTAAGTCTCTATACGGGAAAAAAATCTATTATTGATCTTAATATTTTTATATACAAAAAATGTTATTTATGATCCAAATATTTTTTATTCAAAAATGACATAGGCCAAAAAATCTATTATTGATTTAAAAAATTTGATATACGAAAATTTAATATTGATCCAAATATTATTGTAAATGATTCCTAAATAAAAATAATATTTATATACGAAAAAAATATATTATTTACGAAAAATGATATTTATGATCCAAATATTTTTATTCAAAAATGGTATACCTGTTTACTGTGGAAATTGGTAAATAACCGCTAGTCCTCCCAAAGCCTACGAACTAAGGCTCACTCGCAGAATCGACTAGTTTATCCTAAGACACGTGCTAATGCAACTAAGGTTTGGCTTGTTCAGTTTGTTACAATATTCGACTCTAAGAGAAACAGTTTCCTACAAAGAGTTTGAACAAGCGGAGCTTTCCTCAAAAAAGTGCTAATGTTATCAACTGAAGGTGACTCGTGACCGATATAACGCTATAACATTTAGAAAAGATACACAACGAATGCATCTATGGTGAATTCCATTATCGTAATAGAACCAGTGTCGACAACATACACAATGATGTAGAAAGATAGTTCAAACGTAAATGACAATAAAACAAAATGTCCAAGAGGAACAATTGAAAAATAAGGAAATTGCATTGAAGTAAAAATGGTGATTCACGTACATTAGCACTCTTGAAAACTCTTTGCTTCCTCGCGTTGGAAATGTGAAGTTTTTACAAGTGATTTAGTACAAGTGAACACCCCGAAGTCCTTTGTTGGATCTCCTATTTATAATACAATAAAGTAACTGCCTACGCGTTAAAATAACTGCAAAGTAATTGGCTGCAAGCTAGATGTCTTGTTGCTCGACCCAAGTAATTGTTCCCCATGTTTTTTGCGCTTGTTCTGAGGATTACTTTTACGCTAACCGCTGGCATTTGAAACTCAAATTATCCCGCTCGAGTTTTCTTCTCGACACTACCCTTCAGCGCATAACCACATCAAAACTTTTCTAAGTCAAGGAAAGATTCGACCAGTTTTATAGATTGTGTCGACTTTTCCTTTTTACCAGCTTGTCACTTCGTGAGCTTTTCTCCATCCTCGACTCAACTTCTCCTTATAAATCAATTTTATAAGGCTCAATCCTTTAATCTGTAAGACTTTCCTATTAACTGTACCATCAACATACCTCATCAGTTTTTTGCACTAACAATACCGAAAACAAAATTTACTATTGATCTAAATATTTTTATATACGAAATTTTTTTATTGATCCAAATATTTTTGTAAATGATACATAAACAAAAGTGAAGTCTGTATACGGGAAAAAAAATCTATTATTGATCTAAATATTTTTATAAACGAGAAATGGTATATATGATCAAATACTTTTGATCCAAAAATTGTATACGGAAAAAAATCTGTTATTGATCTAATTATTTTTATATACGAAAATTTAATATTGATCCAAATATTTGTGTAAATGATACCTAAACAAAAATAATATTTGTATATGAAAAAAAATCTATTATTTAGGAAAAATGGTATTTATGACCCAAATTTTTTTATTCAAAAATGGTATACGGGAAAAAATCTATTATTGATCTAAATATTTTTATATACGAAATTTACTATTGATCCAAATAATTTTGTAAATGATACCTAAACAAAAATGAAGTCTGTATATCGAAAAAAAACTATTATTGATCTAAATATTTTTATATACGAGAAATGGTATTTATGATCAAATATTTTTTATCCAAAAATGGTATACAGAAAAAAATCTATTATTGATCCAAATATTTTTATATATGAAAATTTAATATTGATCCAAATATTTTTTAAATGATACCTAAATAAAAAATATATATTTGTATACGGAAAAAAATCTATTATTTACGAAAAATGGTATTTGTTGCACCCTAAATTTTGCCCTGACTTTTCATTTGCATCATTTACATTTTTGTATTCATTTAAAGAAAATAAAAAAATATGTATACATTCATTACATGGATTTTTGTTCGATTTTATAGCTAGTATGATATTTTCTTTATCCGCTAGTTCTTTTTCTAATTTAAAATTTAATTCTAATTCAATTTAGGTTTTAGATTGAATTTTTATAAGATTTTAAAATCAATTATTATTATTACTTTTTGTTTTGTTGTTGTCTTATTTTTAATAGGTGCAAATAAATAGTAGAGGTAGGTTTATGATTGGTCCATTGGCTTCAAGAGCTAAGGCCCAAATTCATTAAGCCACATCACATTTGCTAAGCCCCACTTTTTAGTCCAGTCATGAGCAAAAATAATAGAGAGACCCCACCATAGTTTCACGTTTTTCTTCATGTATCACCAAAGGAATTTCTTTTTCACCCATTTTTTTCATTTATGGGTCATACATTTTTCCCTTCACTACATGACAAAACCATAACAAACTTTTCAAAGCTCATGAAAAAATCACAAATTGTTTGCATCAGATCCCTCACAAGTTCCACAAAATCAGTATGAAAATCTCTCCACTCTAACAGAATTCCTCATGACAATCTCTCTTTTACCCTCAACTTACTGTCCCTATATATAGATATGCTCACAGAGAAGGAAAGGGGGAAGAAAAAGTACTAAGGGCTCGTTTGAATCACTTATGCTTTTTAGT
Source organism: Vicia villosa (assembly GCF_029867415.1). Lineage (NCBI taxonomy): Eukaryota > Viridiplantae > Streptophyta > Magnoliopsida > Fabales > Fabaceae > Vicia > Vicia villosa. The sequence goes on from NW_026705064.1 coordinate 441,874, forward strand.
TTTAAAAAATTATTTTACAAATCAGTTTTAAGGTGTTTTTGGGAAGAAAATAAAACAAAAAATTGTTTGGTAATAATGTTTTTAAAATTAGGAAATGAAAAAATTTGTTTGGTAATCTAGTTTTGAAAACTATTTAAAAAAAAAAAGAAAATTGCTTATTTGGTAATTAAATTTTTTTACATAATTTATCATATTAAATAATAAAATACAGGGTTAATGAACTTTTTGGTCCTTATAAATATTGCAGATTTCGTTTTTAGTCCCTCCAAAATTTTCCTGTAAGAAATCGTCCCTTCAAAAATTTTCGTCTAAACTATTGGTCCCTAACGTCAAATTTGTTAGAGATTAGCTACGACTTTAGCTACCGTTTAGCTACGAAATTTGACGTTAGGGACCAATAGTTCGGAAGAAAAATTTTGAAGGGACGATTTCTTGGAGAAAATTTTGGAGGGACTAAAAATGAAATTTGAAATATTTAAAGGGACGAAAAAGTTCATTAACCCTAAAATATAAAATATCGATGATATATTTTGTGGAAATATAAAAATCAAGATAATATATACATATACATATTAAATTTAAGTACATTAATTATATTTGTAGTATAATTAATAATTATATTATAAGTACTATATTTAAATATACAATTATATTTATAAACTTTTATAAGAAGATTATAATTTTACTGCAGCTCAATAAAATATTAGATTATTTCACGTTTATTTAAAAAAATTCAAATAAAAGTATATAAAATAAAATTTCAGTTTAGTTCTAAAATTTTTAAATGATATAATATGTTAAACAATATTTATGATTAAACTGAAAGTAATATAATTGAAATGACTTTTAATATATTACAAATACTTGAATAAGAAAGTTAAAATTAATTATATATTAAAATGAATAAACATATTATATTTTATTAATAATTATAATATTTATAAAAAATTTGATTGTTAAAAAAAATTAATATATAACTATTTTGCTACACAAGTGAAAAAAAAAAAAAAGAGGTGGGTGTAGCACCAAACAACACTGCTAAAGTGGAGAGCTAGTGGTGATAGATTGAAGAAATAAAACAAAACAAAATGGTCAATTAATTACCATCTTGACATTAATGAAAATAGTGAATTCTCCATGTGTTTTATTCATTACTTATTTGGCAATTAGAAAACAAAATTGAAAACAAAAACATCTTTAAACGGATTTAGTTTTTTAGATTTTAAAATTGAAAAACTGAAATTAGTTTCTAAAGACTGTTTTAAAAAACAAATCAATCAAACAGGTTTTTAAATTTTTTATTTTTGAAAATTTAAAAACAGTTTTCAAAAAGTGTTTCAAACAGGCCCAAAACTCTGCAGAATTTGCATCAGAGCTTACTCCATTGTTTTTGTTTCCATATACCATAAAAATCATCACAAACACACCTTTCAATTCATATTCACAACCTTCCTCCATGTAAATCCATCACCACAAAACTCAGAAAAAAAACACTTCGAACCGATTTGTGACTTCTAAATCAACACCATCAACGTTCAACTTCACTTTTAGTATCATTACTCTAACCTTCATCAACTCTTCATGCATGACAGATGCGTTCACAACACGTACATAATTTTACAGAAAATTCAATCAGCGACGAAATGCATCCGACTCAGTTCAAACAACTTTAAGCCGATCCACATTATCATCATTATGCGAACACATAAAATTGTTAACAACTCAACTTTACAAGAAAAGGTTAGCCTAAATCAAATAGGGACCGTTCGTGGTGTTTGTAGGGAAAATGAAGCCTCGATAAACTTCTCCGCCAATTCATGGCGATTGTCGGGGAAACTGAAACCTCGATATACAAATATCGGCTTTCGATGTTGTCGGCAAAGAACGGCAGTTCGTTTATCAGTCTTCAGGAATCCGATCTCAGCCATGTGTTAGCCATCTTTCTTATTTCCTATTGCTTTCAAGAATTGATAATGTGATGAAAAGGAAGAAGTGAAACGATTTCTTATATAGAACAGCAGGCATGAGGAATAAAAATACGGATTCTCTTATCCTTTGTAGCAAATACTAGCATTTCAAATACGAAAAAAAAATTTATTCAAAAATTATAAACGGAAAAAAATCTACTATTACTTTAAATATTTTTATATACGAAATTTAATATTGATCCAAATATTTCTGTAAATGAACCTAAACAAAAGTGAAGTCTATATACGGGGAAAAAATATATTATTTATCTTAATATTTTATATACAAAAATAGATATGCTCACAGAGAAGGAAAGGGGGAAGAAAAAGTACTAAGGGCTCGTTTGAATCACTTATGCTTTTTAGTTTTAAAAAATTATTTTACAAATCAGTTTTAAGGTGTTTTTGGGAAGAAAATAAAACAAAAAATTGTTTGGTAATAATGTTTTTAAAATTAGGAAATGAAAAAATTTGTTTGGTAATCTAGTTTTGAAAACTATTTAAAAAAAAAAGAAAATTGCTTATTTGGTAATTAAATTTTTTTACATAATTTATCATATTAAATAATAAAATACAGGGTTAATGAACTTTTTGGTCCTTATAAATATTGCAGATTTCGTTTTTAGTCCCTCCAAAATTTTCCTGTAAGAAATCGTCCCTTCAAAAATTTTCGTCTAAACTATTGGTCCCTAACGTCAAATTTGTTAGAGATTAGCTACGACTTTAGCTACCGTTTAGCTACGAAATTTGACGTTAGGGACCAATAGTTCGGAAGAAAAATTTTGAAGGGACGATTTCTTGGAGAAAATTTTGGAGGGACTAAAAATGAAATTTGAAATATTTAAAGGGACGAAAAAGTTCATTAACCCTAAAATATAAAATATCGATGATATATTTTGTGGAAATATAAAAATCAAGATAATATATACATATACATATTAAATTTAAGTACATTAATTATATTTGTAGTATAATTAATAATTATATTATAAGTACTATATTTAAATATACAATTATATTTATAAACTTTTATAAGAAGATTATAATTTTACTGCAGCTCAATAAAATATTAGATTATTTCACGTTTATTTAAAAAAATTCAAATAAAAGTATTTAAAATAAAATTTCAGTTTAGTTCTAAAATTTTTAAATGATATAATATGTTAAACAATATTTATGATTAAACTGAAAGTAATATAATTGAAATGACTTTTAATATATTACAAATACTTGAATAAGAAAGTTAAAATTAATTATATATTAAAATGAATAAACATATTATATTTTATTAATAATTATAATATTTATAAAAAATTTGATTGTTAAAAAAAATTAATATATAACTATTTTGCTACACAAGTGAAAAAAAAAAAAAAAAAAAGAGGTGGGTGTAGCACCAAACAACACTGCTAAAGTGGAGAGCTAGTGGTGATAGATTGAAGAAATAAAACAAAACAAAATGGTCAATTAATTACCATCTTGACATTAATGAAAACAGTGAATTCTCCATGTGTTTTATTCATTACTTATTTGGCAATTAGAAAACAAAATTGAAAACAAAAACATCTTTAAACGGATTTAGTTTTTTAGATTTTAAAATTGAAAAACTGAAATTAGTTTCTAAAGACTGTTTTAAAAAGCAAATCAATCAAACAGGTTTTTAAATTTTTTATTTTTGAAAATTTAAAAACAGTTTTCAAAAAGTGTTTCAAACAGGCCCAAGACTCTGCAGAATTTGCATCAGAGCTTCCTCCATTGTTTTTGTTTCCATATACCATAAAAATCATCACAAACACACCTTTCAATTCATATTCATAACCTTCCTCCATGTAAATCCGTCACCACAAAACTCAAAAAAAAACACTTCGAACCGATTTGTGACTTCTAAATCAACACCATCAACGTTCAACTTCACTTTTAGTATCATTACTCTAACCTTCATCAACTCTTCATGCATGACAGATGCGTTCACAACACGTACATAATTTTACAGAAAATTCAATCAGCGACGAAATGCATCCGACTCAGTTCAAACAACTTTAAGCCGATCCACATTATCATCATTATGCGAACACATAAAATTGTTAACAACTCAACTTTACAAGAAAAGGTTAGCCTAAATCAAATAGGGACCGTTCGTGGTGTTTGTAGGGAAAATGAAGCCTCGATAAACTTCTCCGCCAATTCATGGCGATTGTCGGGGAAACTGAAACCTCGATATACAAATATCGGCTTTCGATGTTGTCGGCAAAGAACGGCAGTTCGTTTATCAGTCTTCAGGAATCCGATCTCAGCCATGTGTTAGCCATCTTTCTTATTTCCTATTGCTTTCAAGAATTGATAATGTGATGAAAAGGAAGAAGTGAAACGATTTCTTATATAGAACAGCAGGCATGAGGAATAAAAATACGGATTCTCTTATCCTTTGTAGCAAATACTAGCATTTCAAATACGAAAAAAAAATTTATTCAAAAATTATAAACGGAAAAAAATCTACTATTACTTTAAATATTTTTATATACGAAATTTAATATTGATCCAAATATTTCTGTAAATGAACCTAAACAAAAGTGAAGTCTATATACGGGGAAAAAATATATTATTTATCTTAATATTTTATATACAAAAATGTTATTTATGATCCAAATATTTTTTATTCAAAAATGACATAGGCCAAAAAATCTATTATTGATTTAAAAATTTTGATATACGAAAATTTAATATTGACCCAAATATTTTTGTAAATGATACCTAAACAAAAATAATATTTATATACGGAAAAATGTACTTCTATTATTTACGAAAAATGATATTTATGATCCAAATATTTTTATTCAAAAATGGTATACATGTTTATTGTGGAAATTGGTAAACAACCGCTAGTCCTCCCAAAGCCTACGAACTAAGGCTCACTCACAGAATCGACTAGTTGATCCTAAGACACGTGCTAGAGCAATTAAGGTTTGGCTTGTTCAGTTTGTTACAATATTCGACTCTAAGAGAAACAGTTTCCTACAAAGAGTTTGAACAAGCGAAGCTTTCCACAAAAAGTGCTAATGTTATCAACTGAAGGTGACTCGTGACCGACAGAACGCTATAACATTTAGAAAAGATACATAACGAATGCATCTATGGTGAATTCCATTATCGTAATAGAACCACTGTCGACAACGTACACAATGATGTACAAAGATAGTTCAAACGTAAATGACAATAAAACAAAATGTCCAAGAGGAACGATTGAAAAATAAGGATATTGTATTGAAGTAAAAATGGTTATTCACGTACATTAGCACTCTTGAAAACTCTTTGCTTCCTCGCGTTGGGAATGTGAAGTTTTTACAACTCTTTGCTTCCTCGCGTTGGGAATGTGAAGTTTTTACAAGTGATTTAGTACAAGTGAACACCCCGGAGCCCTTTGTGGGATCTCCTATTTATAATACAATAAAGTAACTGCCTACGCATTAAAATAACTGCAAAGTAACTGGCTGCAGGCTAGATGTCTTGTTGTACGACCCAAGTAACTGTTCCCCATGTTTTTTGCGCTTGTTCTGAGGATTACTTTTACGCTAACCGCTGGCATCGAGTTTTCTTCTCGACACTATCCTCCAGCGCATAACCACATCAAAACTTTTCTAAGTCAAGGAAAGATTCGACCAGTTTTATAGATTGTGTCGACTTTTCCTTTTTACCACCTTGTCACTTTGTGAGCTTTTCTCCATCCTCGACTCAACTTCTATTATAAATCAATTTTATAAGGCCCAATCCTTAATCTATAAGACTTTCCTATTAATTGTACCATCAACATACCTCACCAGTTTTTTGCACTAACAATACCGAAAACAAACTTTACTATTGATCTAAATTTTTTTATATACGAAATTTTTTTATCGATCCAAATATTTTTGTAAATGATACCTAAACAAAAATGAAGTCTCTATACAAGAAAAATCTATTATTGATCTAAATATTTTTATAAACAAGAAATGGTATTTATGATCAAATATTTTTGATCCAAAAATTGTATACGGGAAAAAATCTATTATTGATCTAAATATTTTTATATACAAAAATTTAATATTGATCCAAATATTTTTGTAAGTGATATCTAAACAAAAATAATATTTGTATATGAAAAAAAAATCTATTATTTACGAAAAATGGTATACAGGACAAAATTTATTATTGATCTAAATATTTTTATATACGAAATTTACTATTGACCCAAATATTTTTGTAAATGATACCTAAACAAAAATGAAGTCTGTATGCGGGAAAAAAAGTCTATTATTGATCTAAATATTTTAATATTCAAGAAATGGTATTTATGATCAAATATTTTTGATCCAAAAATGTTATACGGAAAAAATATATTATTGATCTAAATATTTTTATATATGAAAGTTTAATATTGATCCAAATATTTTTGTTAATGATACCTAAATAAAAATAATATTTGTATACGGAAAAAAATCTATTATTTACGAAAAATATATATTATTGATCTAATATTTCTATACTTTTTTCCCTTTCTCTTCGGTAAACTGAGCGGCCAGTGGAAGTGTTCCTTCTATTCATATGCCAGATGGAGGGACTCGTTCCCCATGGGTTCAGCCTGATTTCCTTTGTTTAAAAGGGCGATATAAGGCGACTACTATTTTTGGGCAGCTGCTCCATATTGTCTCTTATGAATGGTCAGCTGAATTGTTCATCCCTCTCGTTTCTTTACTTTGGATTTTAACATTGTCTCCCACAATCCACTAATATTCAATTAACAACATGAAAGGAATGGATGTAGAGGATTACTCTCCTAGATACGGCTGGAATTGACTTACTTGGAAACCGTTGTTGAATAGGGGGTTATAATTCTTGAGAGTTTCTCCACTAAGTCCTTTTCCATTCAGCGTGGATCGAACATGGGTTCTTCTTTATTGTACTATCTCCAAGCAAATTGGTGAAGCTGAGCGTTTAACTTGCTAAGACGGTCGTACAAAATCATTTTGGACGGTGTTTTCCCTCGAAGTTATCACCAATTCAAGGAACCTTCCTCCCGTTTACTCTTTCTTAGTGAGGGTGTGATCTCAGTTATTTTGTGAGAGCAAGTTATTGAATTATCAAAGGTCAACGAATCTCCGTTATCGTGTGTATTCAAATTTGATTGTCGGAGATATGATTGCTCGATTGCATTAGACAAATAAAAATAAGAAAAAGAATACCTAATTCACGATGATATAAACGGAGGTCTCACCTAATTCACATTAATGTAAGTAATACCTACTATAAGAACTTATAAGCTTTGCCTAACTTTAGAATTGAATTGGCTAGTTTTGAGGTTGTCCTAATCCCATCTATTTGTTCCCATCTCTTTCTAATATATTTTTTAGGCTTTGCCCTTTTGCCAAAAAAAGAAAATACACTATAAAAACTTTTTTCATAAAACTTAATAGCTTTTTGAACTTTGAATTGATTAAATATAAATTTTTAGATATTAAAAAATTTAAAATAAAAAAAATAAAGAAATATTATTTTAGAAATCAATTTATGAACATTTATTTTTTGAATGAATATTTTATAATATTTTTAATATATTTTCAAAAAGTCATTTTAAAATATTTGTGTTTTAAAACACATTCAAAAAATATATATTGACTCAAAAAAATAAAATAAAAGAGATGACGCTCATGATGTAAAATATTCTTACACTATTAATCAACAATTATCTCGTCAAATTATTGTTTGCAAGGAAAATACTGTAGAAGTGAAAAAGTGCAACTTTTTAATTTAAAAATTAAAAAAATAGATAATTTAGTTTGATCATTCGTTTCCTTTTTTCTTCGCATGTTTATTTAAAAATAATCTCTCTATACCGACATGCACAGTAATTAATTTCTATTATAAAATAAGAAAAAGAAATATAAAAACAGTAAAGCCCCAAAAGCATACGTATATATAAGAGCGTTCTTCGTAGAAGCTAGAATCGCAGTAACTTCACTGATTACCGCATTCGCCTTCGTAATGGACTCTCCCTCCGGCGCGCACTTCTCCGGCTGGCGTCCTTCGTCCATTTCTTCATCTTCTTCTCACAGCGTCTTCCTCATCGGTATCACATTATCACCGCATTCGTTACACTCATTTTTCATTTTCTGCTTTGATTCGATTTGATTTGTGTTTTCCGGTGATTCAGGTTCATTTTCTGCTTTGATTCGATTTGATTTGTCTTTTCCGGTGATTCAGGAGTGTCCGGAGGTACTGCATCGGGGAAAACCACTGTGTGTGACATGATTATTCAACAACTGCAAGATCATAGAGTTGTTCTAGTTAATCAGGTAAAGTTTTCAAGGGGATCATCATAAATCTGATACAAATCAATTCATGTTGATCTCTAGTTTATCTGTTGTTGTTGTAGGATTCGTTTTATCGTGGTTTAACTAAAGATGAGTTGAAACGCGATCATGAGTATAATTTTGATCATCCTGGTATGTAATATGAACCAAGGTTAATTAAGATTAATATGCAGAATAATTTACAGTAATGTGATCTGGTTTAAATTTTCTGGTTTTTGTTAGATGCATTTGATACCGAGCAACTTGTAGAAACACTCATCAAACTTAAATCTGGGCAGTCTGTTCAGGTTCCTGTTTATGATTTTAAGCTTCACCAGAGAGCTTCTGATAGATACCAACAGGTTCGTACGTTTCCCATTAATTCAAATCTAAGATAATATGGGGTCACAAGAGCCATTAGTTGATATTACTTTCATACCAATTATTAACAACCACTCCATCTATTCTTAATTATAAGACTTATTTTCTATTTTGGTTGTTCTTTATTCTAAAACTCTCTTCAAACTTTCATATGCATTAGTAACTTATAATTGTGAAACCCGAATTTGTTTTTTCTCTTCTATTATGTCATTAATTGTATATGTAATTATTTAAAATTAAACACATTATTTACAAACTTATTGTTACAGCCACTTTTCTTAATTTTGACAAAATTTATAGGAGGTCTTATGATAAGGAATATAGAGAGTAAGCCCTCACGGATTGGCAGGTTGATGAAGGCTTGTGACATGAGAGTGTGCTTCTCTTAGGTCTCAAGTTCAAATCTGCTAGATGCTAACAATTCTTGTGTATGGTCAATCCAGAGAGCAAAGCTCTGACTTTAAATAGAACCCCTGCAAGTAGATGGCGTGATCAGTCTCCCTGATTAGTTGGTTCTAGGGCCGGATATTGTGTTTTCAGAAAAAGAAAAAGTAGAGATAGAGAGAGTGTATATTTGTCCCTGTGTCTATCTATGCATTCATGATTTGTGTCTGTCTGTTTAGAAGAAGAAAGAGCATAATTCATTTCTCTTATCTATTGATTTTTCCGCCTTAAAACTAAATGCTCTTTCTTTACTATGATTATTATTGAAATTAACTTTCTAACTGTTTTCAGACAATTATGATTGGAAGTGTAATATCCATGTAAGATTAAGATGTAGGCAAGTGCTTATTGATTACTAATACAACTACTCACCTTTGGCAGGTCAATGCATCTGAAGTAGTTATTTTGGAGGGTATATTGGTTTTTCACGAACAACGTGTCCGCGACTTGATGAATATGAAGATATTTGTTGATGCAGGTTTATTGAATTTACATTTTGTTTATCATTTCAATCTGTTGAACAATCTATAACAGGCTAAATTGGTTAAAAGTAGTACTACGATGTCTATAATGGATAAAACCTAGTTAAAAACTTGGGCTATATGTTTAAAGGTCCCACTTTTAAACTTTAGATTCACTAACCAAAATGTACTCTAGGCATGCTTCTTGTTATTTGAGGAAATGTAAATTGTTGCCTTCTAGTTTCTTTAACATCATGCATCTCTCTCTGTTCTTTATAAGTTCTATTCTATCTGGTGTATCTGTTTTAATGTACATAGGAATGGGAGGGAATGTAAGTTTCTAAGTACAAACCAGCAATTTAATTTTCAAACCTTCGTCCCTATTGCAAGGGTACCAGATATATAGAGAATAAGTGGCAACCATGCAATCTAGTAAAATAAGGAGAATGTAATCCATTTTCTGCTTGTCCATCGGTTCATCCAAAGTTTTTTAAATGATATATGGCGAAAATTTTCTATGATAATGATCTCTCTATAAAATTTGTCGCCTTGGCGTTGGATTTTATATTTTCTTATGCTTGTAGTCATACTGATGTAGATCCTGATGTAAGGCTTTCCCGGAGAATAAGACGAGATACGGTTGAGAGGGGTAGAGATGTGCACTCTGTACTGGAACAAGCAAGACTTTAATCTTTTGTATATTATAACTTCATCATATGTCAGGAATTCAGGACTCAAAGTATTATTTGTAAAAAGTAACAATTTATTTTTATTTATATCTTACAATTGATAAAATATGTTTTTTGTTAGCAAAATAACAAAGAAGTAGCAGAGACAAACTAGTGTTAGATACAACAAGTCCCACTAATTGTAAAGGAAGATAGGCTTTGAGCCAAAATTGCATTGCCATTTGCCATATAATATGCAAACAAGTGAACAACTAATCCTGAAACTCTTCCATTATGATGTTTCATGTCTTAAATATACAATAGTGCACTAAACCATCAAATGGTTTTTCCTCTTTTTTTAAATGAAAAAAAGACATGTTATTTTAGCATAAAAAATTTAATATTTTTCTTGCCTGTATTGCGATCCTATTCCTATATTTCTCTGGACAACTATGCGTTGCTTTTTTTCGAGAATGACACTAGTAACTACTAACATGATAGGTTGAGTGCATGTTAGAATCTGGTTTGTTCTGTTTTTCTTTTCTGAACAAGCATTTGGTTTTGCCTTTGTACAACACTATTTCCTGACTGTCGACCGATAGATAAAATTCTGTGGCGGATATGGAATATCTAAATTTTCAGTATGCTAAATTTGTTAAGCCTGCCTTCGATGATTTAATTCTTCCATCCAAAAAGTATGCTGACATAATCATACCTCGTGGGGGAGATAATCGTGTAGCAATTGACTTGATCGTTCAACATATCCGCACTTTCCATGTGATTTTCGTATTCGACATTTCCTCCTACAAAACTCTGTTTTATTATTTTGCTCCAAGGAGAATTTATTGAAGGTTATGAAAACACTTAGAAGGGAGGTTTGGAATAAGTGGTTTCTTTTTCGTTCAAAAAAAAAATGACACATTATTTTTATTCTGGTTCGTTATAACTCAACTACTCCAGTACTCTAGTCCACTCGCCAAGGTGATTTTGCCTCTCTCAATCGAGGACTTAATCCACTATAATCAAAACTGATTATAACTGCACAACCAACTGTTGTGACTAATAACCTTGCACAAACCAACTGCTTGTGACTAACAACCTTGCACAAACCGACTGCTTGTGACTAACAACCTCCAAGACTAAACTAGTCCCAGACCTCTTGAGAAATCTGACCCAAATGGTCTCTCAAGGAACTGTTACAAGTTAACAATAGTGTTTAAGATTTGCTTCTAGAAAGCTTTAATCACAACTGTGATATTTCACTGAGTGTTTAGTACAGAAACTATGAACTCAGAATAAAGATAAAGTTCTTCAGTGTAAGAGTTCTTCGTTTGAATTTGAGCAGCTGTTCTTGCTTTGTATATCAGCTCTTTTTGTGTAATGTTGTATGTTCGTGTATATGTATGTCTATTTTTGTTGTTGTTCAAATGATCTTCTATTTATAGTGTTTAGAAGATTCCGTCCGATGCTGTATAATAGGCTATCTTAGACTTTCATGTTTGCGTGTTATCTTGGATAAACTTGCTTTCCACGCTTCTTGAGACTTGTAACTAAATATGCTTTTAGCCGTTAATAATCATTATGTCTCAAACGGTAATCTTTCTTCTGTTAGAGTATTTTATCTTTGTATTTCTTCAAGAAAACTTCTTTCAGACTTTGTAAAGATAACGTCTATCAGAATTATGCTTCAGCGGTTGGTGCTTAACTAAGCTTCTGTTAGTTTAAGAGTGCGCCTAAGAGGGGGGTGAATTAGGTTTTCAAAAATTAATCGGTTTTATGAGAATACCTCTACTAATTTTTGGTTAAGTGTTTGAATGGTTCTTTTCTTTTCTTGGTAATAGTGATGAAAGCGGTAATATGCGGAAAAGTAAAGAACACATGATGTATACTGGTTTCCCTCACAATCCGAGAGTACTCCAGTCCCCTTTCAACACGAAAGAGATTTCACTATTGTTAGATATTTGTACAAGCCTAATCCCAAGACTTATCCTACAATCTTCTAACACCCATACCACCAAGAACAATCCTCTTGGATTTATCAAGTTGAAATGAGAACAATCCTCTCACTTTCAACTTCTTGTTTCCAACAATCCTGAAAACAATGAATACACTTCACACAATCTTAATTCCAACAATCCTGGAAAAATAAGATGTGATACAAAGAAGAATTTTTTTGAATAAATAAATATGTAGTATATAAATCCTATGAAGGACTTCTTCTCTTTCAAATATGAAACTCAAGAATAATATACTCTCTTAAGTGCTCAAGATACTTTATGAATTTGATATGAAAAAATATGAATCAAAAGTATCATTTGATGAAATTTCTATTTGGTAAAAAATATGCAGAGAGTTTTTATTTAATTTATTGAAAGAGGTTAAATCTAAAATGAATTTGAAAAAGAATTTATGGAGTAAAGAAAACTCTACGTAAAAAAGGCAATGGTTGATAAATATTTTTGAAAGAAACTCATAACATAATATGAAGATAAATTATAAGAAGATTTTATTTAAAACGAGACATTGTTTCAGGAAATATTTTTTAAAAAAAACTAAACGGTATCAATCCATTGGTTCATAAGCCAAATTAATTGGCTTAGATAAATAACGTAACGTTCCTAAAGTAAAACGACTAGATGAAAATGTGTATATTAAAAAAATTATTTGTTTCAATATTTACCAAAAAAGAAATGGAAAAGATCAATTGATAGATCCACAAAGCCAATCTGTTGGTTTACTGAAAAACAACATATTTGAAATTTGAATCCATGCTAATTGATTGCATTAAACATCTAATATATTGTCTCACAAAGATATGAAAAAAAGTTCTCACAATCTATTGAAAAAATATATATAATTTTTAAGAGTAAAAAAAAGTAGCAATATATTTTTCAAAAAATTAAAACGTTGAATTTTAACGTTGAATTTCTTTTACTAAGTTTTAAGTTTTAATTATGCATGATCAATTCATTTTGAGAACAAAGATTTTATATGACAAGAATTTCATATACCTTGAAAATTTGATGAAAAAGCTTGAATAAATTCATGCATGTTTTTCCTTCCTTTTTGATATATGTCCATGGTCTTGAGAGATTTATAGTTGTCTTCATCAAAACACAATGGATGGAGAGGCTTGACCTCACATTCTCCCCCTTTTTGATGTTGACAAACCATTGAAATTTGAGGTGCTTGGATCTCTTGAAAAACTTGAATCTCTTATGTGAATGCTCCCCTATCTTTGATAACCCCCCTTGATCAAAGCTCTCCCTTGTTGTCATTAGCAAAAAGGATGGGAAAAGACTTTTTTTTTAAATGTAGAGAAATATATAAAAGAAAGAAATTTATACCTATAAGTTTTACCTCATGAGTAACTTCATCAAAACATTCATCTTTGGTGAATATGATTTTGAAGCCTTTGTCACAAAGTTGGCTTTTGCTTAAAAGATTTTTCTTTAGTCTTTCAACGTCAAGTATATCTTCAAATGGATGTGAAAGTTAGTACTCCAACTTTGCCAATGCCGAGAATTCTTCCTTTAAGGTATTCCCCATATGAAATAACCCTTGGACTTTTAGAACTAGATTTGAAAGTTAGTTTAAGTCTTCCATCAAATGCTTAGAATCACCACTTGTTAAAAACACCATGGATTTTAAGTGGTCCTCAAGCAAACCTACAAAACAAATTAAGTTTGATTTGGTACCCAATGTGCTTTGGGTCCATCATAGTTAGTTCCTTTCTTAACCCACACATAGTGACCACTTGCCACACTGAAATTTCTTACATAGCAAGCATTAGGTGTATGACCAACAATACCACAGTAAAAACAAGTAGGAACAAAATTACTTTTATATCTAGGAACATATGGTTTCTTTTTAGGAAACCTTTTAGGATGATGATGAACCTTTTGTGCTTTATCCAATTTGTTGAATTGTTCACTTGCCTTCACAAAGATAGTTTTACTAGTACTTGGTTTGTTAGACTTTGCATATCCAAGACCACTTTTATCATTAGGGAATCTTTGTTGCCTAAGGACACCTTCCAACCCAATTTGTCCTTTTTCATACCTTTCAAGGACTCTCTTTAATTGAATAATTTGAAAAGAAAGTGATTCACATTTATTACATGTATATTTTTGTTCTATTTTATCAACATATTGTTTCTTTTCAACATCAAAATCTTTCTGCATGGTATCCATTTTCTCTTCAAGAGTTTTGATTTTTTTTCTCTTGAGTTGATATGGTTTTATACAAGATTTTGCATTCATTCAATAATTCATTTATAGCACCTTGAACATTATTATCAAAAAGGGAAAATTCATTACTAACCTCATTGTCTTCATCATCAGAATGGTGTGTTGCTATCAATGCAAGATTCACATGTTCTTCATTTGAAGATGAACTTATTTCATTGTCATCACATGCTACATATGCTTTCTTTGATTTTTTATCCTTATTTTTCTTGAAGTATTTGTTCTTCTTTTCAAGTTTAGGGCATTCACTTTTGACATGTCCTCTTTCTCCACATTCAAAGCATTTAATCTTCCTTGTTGGTGCTTCCTCTTTAATGATCTCCTTTTTCCTTTCTTTTCTTAGAAATTTTTCAAACTTTTTGATAAACTCATTATCTTCTTCACTAGTGGATTCATCCTCTTGATTGCTATCATGATGCTTGACTCTTGTCTTCAAGGCAATATATTTTCAAAAAGTCATTTTAAAATATTTGTGTTTTAAAACACATTCAAAAAATATATATTGACTCAAAAAAAATAAATAAAAGAGATGATGCTCATGATGTAAAATATTCTTACACTATTAATCAACAATTATCTCGTCAAATTATTGTTTGCAAGGAAAATACTGTAGAAGTGAAAAAGTGCAACTTTTTAATTTAAAAATTAAAAAAATAGATAATTTAGTTTGATCATTCGTTTCCTTTTTTCTTCGCATGTTTATTTAAAAATAATCTCTCTATACCGACATGCACAGTAATTAATTTCTATTATAAAATAAGAAAAAGAAATATAAAAACAGTAAAGCCCCAAAAGCATACGTATATATAAGAGCGTTCTTCGTAGAAGCTAGAATCGCAGTAACTTCACTGATTACCGCATTCGCCTTCGTAATGGACTCTCCCTCCGGCGCGCACTTCTCCGGCTGGCGTCCTTCGTCCATTTCTTCATCTTCTTCTCACAGCGTCTTCCTCATCGGTATCACATTATCACCCCATTCGTTACACTCATTTTTCATTTTCTGCTTTTATTCGATTTGATTTGTGTTTTCCGGTGATTCAGGTTCATTTTCTGCTTTGATTCGATTTGATTTGTCTTTTCCGGTGATTCAGGAGTGTCCGGAGGTACTGCATCGGGGAAAACCACTGTGTGTGACATGATTATTCAACAACTGCAAGATCATAGAGTTGTTCTAGTTAATCAGGTAAAGTTTTCAAGGGGATCATCATAAATCTGATACAAATCAATTCATGTTGATCTCTAGTTTATCTGTTGTTGTTGTAGGATTCGTTTTATCGTGGTTTAACTAAAGATGAGTTGAAACGCGATCATGAGTATAATTTTGATCATCCTGGTATGTAATATGAACCAAGGTTAATTAACATTACTATGCAGAATAATTTACAGTAATGTGATCTGGTATAAATTTTGTGGCTTTTGTTAGATGCATTCGATACCGAGCAACTTGTAGAAACACTCATCAAACTTAAATCTGGGCAGTCTGTTCAGGTTCCTGTTTATGACTTTAAGCTTCACCAGAGAGCTTCTGATAGATTCCAACAGGTAGGTACATTTCTCATTAATTTAAATTAGGTGCTGTGTTAGTGTCAGTTGTTCTCAGATTTGTTGATATGTTTAAATCTAAGATAATATGGGTCACAATAGCCATTAGTTGATATTATTTTCATACCCTTCAATTATTAACGACCACTCCATCTATTCTTAATTATAAAACTTATTTTCTATTTTGGTTGTTCTTTATTTTAAAACTCTCTTCAAACTTTCATATGCATTAGTAACTTATAGTTGTGAAACACAAATTTGTTTTTTCCCTTCTATTATGTCATTAATTGTATATGTAATTATTTAAAATTAAACACATTATTTACAAACTTATTGTTACAGCCACTTTTCTTAATTTTGGCAAAATTTATAGGAGGTCTTATGATAAGGAATATAGAGAGTAAGCCCTCAGGGATTGGCAGGTTGATGAAGGCTTGTGACATGAGAATGTGCTTCTCTCAGGTCTCAAGTTCAAACGCTAGATGCTAACAATTCTTGTGTTGGATCAATCCATAGAGAGCAAAGCTCTGACTTTAATTTGTGTCTGTCTGTTTAGAAGAAAGAGCATAATTCATTTCTCTTATCTATTGATTTTTCCGCCTTAAAACTAAATGCTCTTTCTTCACTATGATTATTATTGAAAGTAACTTTCTAACTGTTTTCAGACAGTTATGATTGGAAGTGTAATATCCATGTAAGATTAAGATGTAGGCAAGTGCTTATTGATTACTAATACAACAACTCACCTTTGGCAGGTCAATGCATCTGAAGTAGTTATTTTGGAGGGTATATTGGTT
Source organism: Vicia villosa (assembly GCF_029867415.1). Taxonomy (NCBI): domain Eukaryota; kingdom Viridiplantae; phylum Streptophyta; class Magnoliopsida; order Fabales; family Fabaceae; genus Vicia; species Vicia villosa. The sequence continues at coordinate 458,704 of NW_026705064.1, forward strand.
TTTCACGAACAACGTGTCCGCGACTTGATGAATATGAAGATATTTGTTGATGCAGGTTTATTGAATTTCCATTTTGTTTATCATTTCAATCTGTTGAACAATCTATAACAGGCTAAATTGGTTTAAAGTAGTACTACGATGTCTATAATGGATAAAACCTAGTTAAAAACTTGGGCTATATGTTTAAAGGTCCCACTTTTAAACTTTATATTCACTAACCAAAATGTACTCTAGGCATGCTTCTTGTTATTTGAGGAAATGTAAATTGTTGCCTTCTAGTTTCTTTAACATCATGCATCTCTCTCTGTTCTTTATAAGTTCTATTCTATCCCGTGTATCTGTTTTAATGTACATAGGAATGGGAGGGAATGTAAGTTTCTAAGTACAAACCAGCAATTTAATTTTCAAACCTCCGTCCCTATTGCAAGGGTACCAAATATATAGAGAATAAGTGGCAACCATGCAATCTAGTAAAATAAGGAGAATAAGTTCTATTCATCCAAAGTTTTTTAAATGATATATGGCGAAAATTTTCTATGATAATGATCTCTCTATAAAATTTGTCACCTTGGCATTGGATTTTATATTTTCTTATGCTTGCAGTTATACTGATGTTGCACTGCAATTTATGTAGATCCTGATGTAAGGCTTTCCCGGAGAATAAGACGAGATACAGTTGAGAGGGGTAGAGATGTGCACTCTGTACTGGAACAGGCAAGACTTTTAATCTTTTGTAAATTATAACTTCATCATATGTCAGTAATTCAGGACTCAGAGTATTATTTGTAAAAAGTAACAATTTATTTTTATTTATATCTTACAATTGATAAAATATGTTTTTGTTAGCAAGATAACAAAGAAGTAGCAGAGACAAACTAGTGTTAGATACAACAAGTCCCACTAATTGTAAAGGAAGATAGGCTTTGAGCCAAAATTGCATTGCCATATAATATGCAAACAAGTGAACAACTAATCCTGAAACTCTTGCATTATGATGTTTCATGTCTTAAATATACAATAGTGCACTAAATCATCAAATGGTTTTTCCTCTTTTTTTAAATGAAAAAAAGACATGTTATTTTAGCATAAAAAATATAATATTTTTCTTGCCTGTATTGCGATCCTATTCCTATATTTCTCTGGACAACTATGCGTTGCTTTTTTTCGAGAATGACACTAGTAACTACTAACATGATAGGTTGAGTGCATGTTAGAATCTGGTTTGTTCTGTTTTTCTTTTCTGAACAAGCATTTGGTTTTGCCTTTGTACAACACTATTTCCTGACTGTCGACCGATAGATAAAATTCTGTGGCTGATATGGAATATCATACTAAATTTTCAGTATGCTAAATTTGTTAAGCCTGCCTTCGATGATTTTATTCTTCCATCCAAAAAGTATGCTGACATAATCATACCTCGTGGGGGAGATAATCGTGTAGCAATTGACTTGATCGTTCAACATATCCGCACTAAGCTTGGCCAACATAACCTCTGTAAGATATATCCAAATTTGCATGTGATACAGTCTACTTTCCAGGTGATTTTCGTATTCTGCATTTCCTCCTACAAAATTCTGTTTTATTATTTTGCTCCAAGGAGAATTTATCATGCATACTTCTAAAGTTTGAGCTTTCTTACAGACTAGAGGCATGCACACTCTTATTCGGGATACAGAAATATCCAAGCATGACTTTGTTTTTTATTCAGATCGGCTAATTCGTTTGGTAGGTCATGCTTTATACAATATGATAGGGTTTACAGCCTCCACTTACAAACTAATATTATTATCACTGGTCTTAACAGGTAGTGGAACATGGTCTTGGTTACTTGCCATTTACAGAAAAACAAGTTATCACACCTACAGGTCTGTCTAAGGAAGAGGATATATCATTCAATTGATTAAATTTATCACAAAGAGAAAGACTGCTAAATCATTGTTTTCCACATTTTAGGATCAATTTATATTGGAGTTGATTTTTGTAAGAAACTGTGTGGAGTATCTGTTATTCGAAGGTATATTTTCTAACAACTTCTTCAGTTTTTCTTTTCCTTGACAAGCAACTACTTCTTCAGTTGTTTTATTCATTAAGGAAAGGAAAATTTAGAACTTACCTTAATTTACAGTGGTGAAAGCATGGAAAATGCTTTGCGGGCATGCTGTAAAGGAATAAAAATAGGAAAAATTCTCATCCACCGTGGAGGTGATGAAACCCAGGTAATCAGTTCCCATTTTTTACTCTGTTTATTCTTTCTTGAATTTGTTAGTTTCTGTGTAAGATGAAATGATACAATGCAAGTCTTGAAATGTAACTTAGCACAATGTTTTCTTTCTATAAGCTTATATATGAGAAGCTTCCTAAAGACATTTCAGAGAGACATGTTCTTCTCATGGACCCAGTACTTGGCACAGGTCAGTTATCAGAAGTCACAACTTTTCATTCACCATAAGATGTTCTTTAACAGTCTCACTATATATGCAACAAATTAATTCTGAGTAACAATAATACATTATAATTACAGTTATATGAGATTGGAAAACATTAACATCATGTACCTTATTAATTATTGAATTGTTCAGGTAACTCTGCGAGCCAAGCAATCGAGCTTCTTATTAAGAAAGGAGTTCCAGAGTCCCAGATAATATTCCTTAACCTTGTCTCTGTGAGTTACTCAATTGAATACTTGTAAAACCCTATTAATGCTCACTGAATACCATTATAATAAATTTCAATACTGATTTTCAGGCTCCTGAGGGAATACAGTATGTATGTAAACGTTTTCCACACATTAAAGTTGTTACTTCGGAGATTGAAGAAGGACTAAATGACCAGTTCCGTGTCGTGCCTGGGTTAGGAGAATTTGGTGACCGATATTTTGGTACAGATGAATCTTAGAGGCAAAAACCTTAAACAATGGAGGGGAAAAAGGTTGGAAAAGATGTTGGCATTTATTACTGTGTATAATATTCATCTCTGAATATAAAGCTATAATCATGAACAACTCCACCTTAATAATAGATTAGATACATTGATTATTTAATAAATGTAAAAAAAAATATGTTTTTCTTATAAATACGATCAGAGGGAAGAACTCGAGTCAATGCTTAAGATTTCTCGTATCTACACCCCACGTACATTCCCTCGCTGCTTCACTTTGGGCATGCCTCAAACAATTACCCCATGAGCATGAACCTTGATTTATTTCCTCTAATAAATGGCTGCCAAGAACTCCCACCTCATTTTGCTAATAATTGGCCGTATAACATCTTGGGAAATGTTCTTTTCACTCCTAAGGATGCGCCTCACACCTCTTGAAACCTGAAATTGCTGTTAGGCTACCTATGCATGTTCATTTAGGCTATATATTTCACACCTCTTGAAACCTGAAATTGCTGTTAGACTACCTATGCATGTTCATTTAGGCTATATATTTCGATTCCGCTACTATCTAATGAAGATAAAACAACTTATGATTTCTAAAACATCAATCAAAACACAAAGAAAGAAAGAGTTTTAAAAAATTTACCAAATCAAATGGATGAGAAAGAGAAGGTTGAATGGATGAAAAACTTGAAAGTTGAATGAATGAGAAAGAGCTCCGATGGTAAAAGCTTGATAAGATCAGAACCTTGAATGGATGTGAGAGCTGAAATGATCTTTTTTTAGTACTTTTTAGAAAATGGGGGAAGAGGGAAGGGAAGGGTATAGCGCGAGTATATGAAATAAAAACGTTTGGAGATGCATCTTCGGACCACTCACTGAATTTTAAATTAATGGTATGTACGAAGATGTATCTTCGAACTTACCTTTTACACAAACAAAGATGCATCTCCAGATTAAATTTTGACAAAAATAAGGTGCCTCATCAACTTGTGATGAGGAGTGTCTAAAAAAAATGTGTGGTGGTAGGGGAGCACCCTTAAGGATGGAAAAGTAATGCCATAACATCTTAAAACTTGTATATCAGTGAAATGGTACATATTACATGCACAATAACAACATATAAGGGCATGTAACAAATACTCCAGTTGTTTCAAATTAGTTGTTCCATTATATAGAGGGCGTTGCTCTTCCCACACTTCGTGGTGAAGAGTCACCCTTTTAAAATCTAAAATTGTATTTTTCAAATTTGAAAGTATACTTCCGTACACACTCTAAATACACCACATTCATTCGTAAGTGAGTTACCCACCCTCATTTTGCTATAAATTAGTACGAAAATGCATCTTTATAAAATTTTCATAAGTATATTTTTGTAATAACCTTTAGGTAGTAAGATTTGACATTTTTTAAGAAATCATATATTATAGGTCATTTTTAATAAATATACTATTATAAAAAACGTGTTATCAATTAAACCATACACTGATGTAATTCAATTAAAATGTCATTTATTAGAATTAATCCATAATCCATAATTAAACATCATTGTTTACAAATTACAAACCATAATACAAATATTATCAAAATAGAAATAAAAGTAAACTATTGGGTATATCTACCACTGTTCCTTCTCTACCTCCTATATTGCAAGGCATTTCATGCCTCGAATAGAATGGTCTCTATATGACCTTCACATGAGTGTTTTTTGGAAACTCTCTTCTATACTCGCTCGCAGAATATCCATAATATTACGACATGCAAGTAACACATTAATATCATGATCTACCCTAACACGTTCCTCTTCTAATATCTCTTGATGAGTTGGTCTAGGTGAATCTCCATGAGTATCTGGTGTCATGTAAGGATGTGACACTCTAAAATATCATTGAATGTAGTTGAATGTATTGTACTACTCCATGGCTGGTGAGCTGGCACTAGGGGTGGCAAAACGGGCGGCCCGCCCCATTTAAGCCCGTCCAAAAGCGGGGTGGGGCAGGGCGAGCCTACTTAGGTGTCCGAGCTCAAAAGTCATGCCCACCCCGTTTACTAACGAGTTGGCGGGCTGGCCCGCCAATGTTTATTTATTTTTTTATTTTACAATTTGATTTACCACATAATTTACAAATAAAATAATTATAACCAAAAAGGTGGGTAAAAATTTTTTTTTTAAAAAAACACACAAAAGAACTTCAACATATCTTAAGTCCAAACAGTTCAAAAAATAAAACAAATAAAGATCAATTATAACAAAAAAAATAACGAAATAAACTCAACGACAATTAAAAAAACGTATCAAAATAAATAAATAAATAAATACTATATATCACTTTATTCCTATTTAAAAGCTAACTACTAAAAAACTCAATTAAGAATTACACCGCATAATACATCACGGTGCATAAAATAGTAGTGCATAAAATATCAACGCCTAACTTTCTCACTAATTACTTCATATAAACTTTTATATTAACCGATTCCTTAATAGTTAAATCCAACATTTGTCACACTTATAGACTCATCAAATTCCTCATTTTCTTAAAATCAACATCTATTTCTAAAGAAAACATGTGAGCTAATGTATTAACAACTTAATAATTTTGCATGTTATACAACTGTTCTTTTATTTCAAGCTTTTCCAATCAACACATGTATTAGAAAGTTATAGAAAGAACGTTACAATTATAATGCAATTTGTATGTATAATAATTTAGAATACAATTCAATTAATATAATTCTAGGAAAAGAGTGTTGTTTTTATAGTTAAAGTTGTTTTAATTCTAAATAAAAAATATTAACAAAAAGCCCGCGGGCAAAACCCGCCCCGCCTCGGCCCGGTTTTTTAAGCGGGTTAGGCGGGGCGGACCAACTTAAGGTACCGAGCCGAAAACCTCAGTCCAGCCCGTCTAAAATGGCGGGTCAAACAGGCCGACCCGGCGGACCTGCCCCGTTTTGCCACCCCTAGCTGGCACCATTTATGCTTCCTTTTGTACTAGATGATTACAGAAATCATCAAATATCACATCAACATATCTATGGACGATAACGGGAGGAGCATACACCGCTTGAAGTCAATGAAGTATCTAAAGTAAACCACATCGACGTAATAAGCACTTTTGTCTCCAAATATTGGTGTGTCAACCAAATACATGAGGTATGACTTCAATGCACATGATTTATGATGCAATACTTGTGCGCCATCACCATCGACTTCCATTTTCGCAGACAGGTGGTCTATATTCAACTTCTCTAGAAATTCAAATCTAGCATGACACTCTATGATGTCATTCATATCCTTTTGGAAATCAATTGGACCAGCTCCCCCATGTATTGCACCATCATGGCCAGTGCATAAGGTCTGGTGATTCTAGACTGGTTTAATAATTTTCCCTGATCAGAAGATGTAGCAGGGATGACACATAATCCAGTGTGATGGACATTTCACCAATCTCAAGATGAAAAGATGACGTCTCTGAGTGTCATCTCTCCCCAAAAGCTAACAGCTTGCTATGGTTAATAATAGTATAACCAAACATGCATAAATGTTGCAGCCTAGATAGTTGCATGACATCATGAAACCATTGCTCCTCAGGGTGCTGCAGCATCTCAATCTTCCTACCACAGTTGATGCATTTTAAAGCATCATACTGCAAAAAAAAATAGATCAACGCCAGAAAGTGTAAATATTATAACACATATGTTTCAAAGAAAAGCTACAAATTTACTTTACCTCTTCATCTTACACGTTCCTAGCAGCATGGTTTGCATACAGAGACAATAGTGAAGTGTCATAGGGTCTTCTCCAAAAACCTCGGGAATGGCAGCATCGATAGCAGGCGCATCAACATGGACTGGTAGGGCTTCTGGAGCAGTAGCAGGTGACACTTGCCTCCGGGAAGACGAAGCTGGAGACACCTGCATCAAATGAACTGGAATCAACTAGTGGCCGCTGAGCTTAGCTCTCTCCCTGCAAACAGATGCATGTTGGAACACTCTATAGTGCCTCAGTCGATATTGGTTGTCAGTCATTTTACCTATAATTAAGCCAGAGAAAGAAAACAAAATCAAACCCAGATGACATACGTGCAAAATCAAACAATGCATACATAATACGGAAGTGCACTTCCGTAACTCAGGAAAATCAAATTTAGATAAAATACGGAAGTGTACTTCTGTATTTTCCTAAAAGGCAAAAATGGGAGAAAATGCAGAAATGGCTCATGTACTATGATTTAAATGTCAATTCGTGCCACGATAAACTACGTATTATGAGTGTAACTACAATCTAATGTAACTTAAACAACCTATTTAGTAATGCACACATCAAAAATCAAAAAAGGAGGGAAATGAAAAAAATACTAAATGTGAGAAGTGGAAGCTCTTTGATTGAATGGACTTGGGTAGTGATTGATAAAATTATTGGATTAAACGCAGTGCAATAGAAAGTTTGAGAAAGGTTGAAAATGGTGGATTTAGGGTTTTTTGTGCACACTTTTTTTTTTAATTTAGAGGAAGTTTTGTCGAAAATGACGAAGGGGGAGATTTGGCGCGATAATATCACTCAAAACGCGTCTGACGGTATATTTTCGTATTTTACGGAGATATGCACCTCCGTATTCATTTATGTTAAATTGAAGGTGGCTCACTTATAAATGAATGTAGTAAAATTTTTGTGCATTCGAAAATACATCTCCGTATTTTAAGAACATTTTTTATTTTTCACTAGGATGTGTTAGCACCATTAAGGATGCAACAATCCCTTATTTAGAGCTCTTTGTACAAGTTTTGTTTTTTAAAATCTATATTTTATAAACTGTTTTAAAAAGATGAAAAATAAACAAATTTTTTCATATATTTAGATTTTTTAGATTTAAAAAAAAAACTTATTTTATTTGTATTTCATTTTTAAATATCTTTTATTTTAGTTTAGATATTGTTCAAAATATATAGTATAGTATTTATTTTATTTAATTAAATGTCTTTTAAATTTTTTTAATCAATTATATCCACAAAGCGGAAATTAAAATACTCCCACATACATTTGCGCTCTATTTTAAAAATATTCTACATTAACAAATTTTATGTGTATAACTTTAAGGTTGAACATTTTTACAATTATTTTCTTTTTAATTTGTTGTGTACTTTGTCAGATACTATATTATTTTAATATTTAAATAATACTCTTATTATTAATTTTAGTTTGAATGGAAAATAAAACAAATACAATAAATATAAATAAGTATAAATTAACAAATTATTTAGATTTATACATAAATATGAAATAAATATAAATAAACACCGCTGTGAAAAATTAAATTCTTAATCAAACACTTTACATTTCATTTATCTCATCCAACTTAATCTAAATGTTGCATAAAATTAATAAACAACCAGTTTCATCCATGGTAAAATTGACAGTTTCAGGTCAGCCTTTATTGTTAGTAATTTAAGAATGACATTAAAATTAGTGTTTTAAAATTGGGTCAATTCGGCCTGTTGAATGGGATAGAATAGATTTGAATATTCTCATTTGATTGGAGAAATGTACTAGTATCCAACTAAATTAAAAGGTATCGTTCTCCATTAAAAATTAATTTTTTAATCTTTTAACATGTTAGAAACTACCGAATTAAAAGAAAAGAGATGGATTCTGCTTTCTCGAACCAAACTTCACTTAAATCAAATTTCACTTGAAACATTACTCTGCCAATTCTCAAATCACACTAGGGTTTGATACCAAAACCAAACATACATTAAGGGTATACAAGGATCTGCAAGACCACCAACAAAAAGTTGGCCGCAAGTTTGCAAATGCAATTTAAAAGAATGATGATAAGAAACAAGCCACAAAGATAACAACAGAGAACCTATCCCAGTGATAAATGAGAGCCTAAAATACAAAAATAGCTGCGAGCAAAAACATAACTCCCCTTCAAGAACTATGGTAAAGTGTGATTATTGTGTAAAAGCCAACTAATTTGTATATTTTAAATTTTATGGTTAAGTTACACAAAATCTTGGCCAACCAAGAAAGCAATCAATCTACAAGCCACATTGACTCCCCAGATGAAAACTCTTATAATTTAATCGTATTCTGCTTATCTGCTGGAGCCACACACTGCCATAATGAACGATAGGATGGAATATTAACTGCTTCAACCCCTAGGGCAGATAGGTTGCGGGCATACTCCTGGTGACAATATGCAAGAGTAGGGTTATCATCTAAAAGAAAGCGTTAACTTAAAAAATTCATTATGAAATTATGGGATCCATGCCTCGCATGTTGCATGTGCACGTATCATGCATACCTGAATATCAAGGAATAACTGCATGCACATTTTGTCAGTGTCAGACACATTATTATCGGATATGTCTGAACTTGCCCCTGCTCGTCTTTGTGCACTCTGTCTAATTTTCTGAAGTGAAGATTCTGTCTTTCTTGCCTACTCGTAATCAAAATTTCATAAGCATTATTAATTATTAAAGAATCCAAGAGATAAAAATTCCATCAATATAGTAATATCATCAATGTAGTTTGGATTCTTACCACACTAACAAGGTCGGCAGCTAATTCATAATAACGGTCAGTAATCTCTGTTGCAGCACAAAGGAGTATTTCCTTTTTAGTTTCACTTGCCAAATATCTAGAGGTTCTTTCCCCATCCAAAAAAGTCTGCATGTCATCAATATACAGTAAATTATTGAAAAATGATAATTTTTCTCAAATTCTACATAACCCAGTTTTCATGGCAGGTTCATCATTTGATTTCCTATTTTGACAAGGGAATTAGATGTTATCTTTCCATTTTTATAGCATGTGGAGACCGTAGACAAGGATAACAATATTCAAAATTGGACACATGAAAGGCCACCCACCATATCAGATTGGATTTAATTTGCATGAGCATAGTTTCCCTGGCCTACTAAAATGCTATTCGACTTTCTTTTGGGGTTGAAATGTGAGGTCATAGGCTCACAGAAGCAGTGATACCTATGTGAACATGTAATAACCCTGTCGGCCTTCCAATAAATCATAACTTAATAATGGGTAGCTCGTGTAGCAATAGTTGTTTAATTGTAAAAATTTGCATTAAAGTCAAAATGTGAGCCATTGGGCTCACAGAAGCTGTGATAGACCTACATGAACAAATAATAATCAGCAGTTCATAACTTAATAAAGGTTTCCTAAAAGTAGCCCATCTAACAATATGAAAGTGTCTTGCATTACACAATTAGTTGAGTCAAGTACATACATAATACTCCCTCTGATCCATTTTTTAACAGACAAAAGATAAAACTGCATAAATCAACCAATTAGAACATCAAAAGTTGTTATTGCCATTTTATATTCCAAAAACACCCCTTGTTATTCATTAAATGATTTTTAAAAAATTAATTGCAATTTTTTTAAATGCAGACAGTTAAATGAGCTTTATGAAATCGATGCAGCTGATAGTACCCCAACAATAAAATTTTAATGCCTTGCCAAGGATTTCCCACCAAAATTTGGCGAAAAGCATTTTAGTGGGTTGCAAAATTTCAAGTGCCCCTTAGGTTCCTGCTCCATATTTCTTTGGGTTGAGAATATTTCAAATGCCAAAAATTGTTTTAGCCACCAGTTAAAATTTTAGTCAAAATTAAAATATTTTGTGGATCAGGATTTTCCATCAAATGCAAAAGAAAGACAAGACTGCATATCAAATGTCCCTCTATTCCTACACCTTTTATATTTGGGGTATTTAATTTAAGAGACATACTTCATTTTATACAGCATTAACTGGACATCCATGTTCCTTAAAGATTAAAAAGGCCACTAGATATAGAATAGAACACTGCTTTCATGAACACCGGTGAAGCACCAGCAGCCAAA